>NC_092811.1:110853897-111153897 GCF_040954645.1 Diabrotica undecimpunctata | reverse complement strand
TGAAGCTAATCTCCCTTTTTATGTAGTGGGATAATTACTCCGGTATTCCAGTATTGTGGCAGTTGTCTATTATTCCATATGTTCATCATAGGCACTCTCAAAATCAATGAAAAGATGATGTGTGTCTATATTAAATTCACTAGTCTTTTCCAAGATTTGCCTTAAGACGAAGATCTGATCTATTGTGGACTTCTGCCTGCAGAAACCACATTGATATCCCCCAACTATTTGTTCCGCATATGGTCTCAATCGGTCATACACAATATTTGACAGTATTTGATATGCCACAGTTAGTAGCGTTATTGCCCGGTAGTTTTTATATTGAAGCTGATCTCACTTTTTATGTAGTGGGATAATTACTCCGGTATTCCCGTCTTGTGGCAGTTGTTTATTATTCTATATGTTCACTATTAGTTCGTGTATCGCATTCAATAGGGAGTCTCCGCCTTCCTTTATTAATTCTGCGCTAATGTTATCTAATCCAGGTGACTTGTTGTTTTTCAGTCTGGTAACTGCTCCTTACATTTCAGCTACTGAAGGGGGGTTGTTTCTCTGGTATCCGTTTGATCCAGTATAATTCCATCATATAGTGGATCTTCGTATTTTTCAAACTTTTCTTTGAAGAATTCTGTCCATCTTTGTAGTATTTCATTCTGTTGAGTTTCTATATCTCCTTTGTCTCTGAACATCATTGTTCTTGATTCAAATTCTTTTCTACTTTTGTTAAGTTTTTGGTAGAATTTTCTGTTTTCTGATGGTTTATTTAGTTCTTTCATTTCTTGGAGTTCTTTTTCTGTGTTCTCTTTTCTTCCTGCGATGTATTTTCTTCTCTTATCTCATTAGCATTCTATATTCCTCCTCTGCCTTTCGTGTTCTATGTCGTTGTTGTAGTCGTTGATATGCATTATTTTTCCTCTCTGTTTTGTTACGACACTCTTCATCTAACCACTGTCCTTTAGTTGAATTGAGCTTTTTTTGTAGACCCAGGGTCTCTTTGGGCGCGTCTTGTATGATGTTTTTACACGCTTTCCGTTGGTCTTCGTTGAGACCACAGGACTTTGGGAGTTTAATGGAAAAACCAGGTATGGTACAAACGTCCTACGACCAAGTGCCAAACATTAACAAGCCTCGCCCGATCTAAGAAAAAGAACAGAAGTTACATTAGCCCAAAAAGATATGGTGTCGACCATTAGCACTAAATAACCAGGAAACTCTTTGTCTCAAATGCAGAAGCAAGTATTTCAGAGACCAAAAATGCTAATATGTCAATACGAGGTCCTTCAAAATGTAATAAAACAATATGTCTGATTCTTTATCTGTTTCAAAAGAGCATTCACGAGGATCTTCTTTATATCTTGGAAAATCATACTCTACAGGTGACTGTTGAATGCGTACGTAATAAGCCAGTTTGTGTTAAAAAATAAAGAGTTAGAAGACATAAGAAAAATTAACGTCATCATCATCGTCATCATCATCATCATCATCATCATCATCCAGCCCCATTTTCACATCCATTGTTGGATATAGGCCTCCTCCAAACGTCTCCAGTTCTCTCTATCTCTAGCTGCTGCCATCCAGTTTGTTTCTATTCTCCTTAGGTCGTCGGTCCATCGGGTGGGTGGTCTGCCTCGACTTCGCTTGTCGGCTCTTGGTCTCCACTCCAATAATCTCTTCGTCCATCTTCCGTCTTCCATTCTAGCAACATGTCCAGCCCACCTCCACTTTTGTTTATTGATTCGCAGTATAATATCGTCTACGCCAGTTCGTCGGCGTATCTCCTCATTTCTCACGCGATCTTTCAAGGTCAGGCCCAGCATTGATCTTTCCATTCGCCTTTGTGTTACCCTTAACCCTTAAACACTTAAAACACTTAAAATTAACGTATCAGCTAGAAAATACGAGAAGATGGCATCAACCAGTTATGGGGTAAACTTAAAGATGCTTTGAACCTAAAAATCAACGAAAATCAAACGATCAACGATCTAAAATCATCGAATAAACTTAAGTAAAAACATAACCCAGGTAAACAGTATGACTAACTAAATTATAACACTAAAAACCTAGACCAAAGAGAACACCGCCAAGAAAAAATATAAAATCAGAAAAGCCAAAAGGTATGAATGAAATAAAGATGCATTGCATTGAAGTGCATTGAAATTGAACAGCTACTGATGACCAGTTGATAACAAATCTAGCAGAACGGGTTTTAAGGGTGGATTAGGTACCACAGAGGCACTATTTGGCATGCAACTTCCGGTATAGCAGTACTACTATTAAAGAACGAATGTATCTATTTGTTTTATCGCATACCAAAAATCTTTCAATATTGTTCACCATAGTCTACTGATGCCTACTCTGCAGGAAATAGGTGTTAATGGAAAAGACATTTGGATTATTAAAACCCTCTAGTGGAAGCACATGGCCGAACGCGGATTCCTATCCGCGGAACGGTTAAAGTTCTGAAGGGTATTAAACAAGGTTGTATACTGTCACTAATGCTTTTTAATATAGATGTTGAACGAATATTTCCGATTACTGTATTAAAAAGCTTTGTTACGCAGACGACCCAGCTATTTTGGCAAAGAAAATGTTATACCGATATCAATATATACTGTAGCTACCAATAAAATAGTATACCGATTAATATAAGCATGGAAAAGTTTCGTTTTAGATCCGGCTTTGAGACCAGAGAAGCGTAGTTCAGTCTATCGGTTCACCAAAATGCAGAGATAAGAAGAGAGCATATATTTGCTTAATAGATTTTCCAAAGGCTTTTGACTGCGGAAAATACTTAAAAGTTAATGGATATTCTAGATGCAAAAAGACATACAGACTCTGCTTTATTTATATAGGTTTCAAGTGGCGTCAGTAAAACTAGAAAGCGCGCTATCAACACCTATTAACCGTAAAGTAAGTCAAGTATGTGGCCCATTCTCATCAAAATACACGACTAACATCGAGATCATGATTCTAGTCCGAAACCCCAACTTGCAAACTAAGATCAATATATGAGCAATATTTTTACTTTTCGACCAATTTTGTAAGATTTTTACCAAATTTTAGTAGGATGTCATTGTACCTTAAAAAAGTAGCCTATAGCTATTTTTTTGCTCTCTAGGTGCCCCTAGGCCTGAGATATGCTCCTCAAAAGTATCAAAAATAGCCCTATATTTGAAGAGTTACATCTCTGTGCCCGGTGGACCGATTTTAAGTCACAGTAGCTCATTTTTTTGTTATAATGTTAACTTAATTAATTTACAAAATTGCAAAAGATAAGCTTTACTTTACAGGTCAAGAAAAACGAAAAGAAAACTTTTAGGATTTTCAATTAATTGTTAAAATGTACTACTACTACTACTATCGGTTTACAGCGTTCTCCGACGCCTTCCGACTCCTAACCGCCATTCTTCTCTATTCAGCCATAGGCCTGGAGGGATTTCTCTTTCCTCTAGTTCTTTTTCAATTCCCTCTCTCCAGCTTTTTCTCGGCCTTCCTCTTTTCCTTCTTCCTTGTGGTGTCCACGTCAAAATCTGTTTTGGAATCCTGTCATCTCGCATTCTCTGTACATGGCCGTACCATATTAACTGTTTTGTTTTTATGTCATCAACTATTGTATGCTTGACTCCCATCATTTCTCGTATTCTCTCATTTCGTATCCGATCTCTTCTTGATTTTCCTGCTGCTCTTCTCCAGAAGTCCATTTCTGTTGCTAGTAACAGTTTCTCTGTTCTTTGTTTCATTTGCCAAACTTCGCTGCCATATGTGATTATACTTTTAAGTATGGTGTTGTATATGAGTTGTTTGTTCGCTTTAGATATTGTTTGGTCCCACAGAATTCCGTTCATCATGGATATGGCTTTTCTACCCTGTATGTTTCTGTCTTTTATAGCAGCATCGAGTGTTCCATCTTGAGTTATCTTCATACCCAGGTACTTGTATTCATCACAGTTTCTAATTTCTACCCCATCGTCTAATATAATGGACTGTTTTGTCCCTCCAATACACATGGCTTCAGTTTTCTTAATGTTGACTTCGAGACCCCATTTGTTATATTCTTCTATTAGCTTCCGAGTCATGTAACTCAAGTCGTCATGATCCTGGGCAATCAGTATTTGGTCATCAGCGAAACATAAGGTGTACAGTGTAGTCTCGTCATTGAGAGGAATTCCCATGCCATTACATTTTCTTTTCCACAGCTTGAGTGCTTGTTCCAGATAAATTTTGAAAAGGGTAGGCGAAACACAGCAACCCTGCTTTAGTCCTTTCGTGACCTTAAATCCTTCAGATATCCTTGATCCAGTTTTATTTTGCAGTCGTTCCATTATACAGACTTTGGACTGCTTTGATAAGACCATGCTTAATGTTGGTTTGCTGTAGGGTTGACCATAGTTTACTTAGGGGTACACTGTCATATGCTTTTTGTAAGTCTACGTACATCAGGTGAACTTCTTTATTGACGGCTGTTTTTTTTTTCAATAACTTGCGTAATAGAGTACAGGTGGTCTGCTGTGGATCGCCCAGCTCTAAAACCAGCTTGTTCCTCTGCTTCGTAATCTCTATAGTCATTTTCTATTTTGTTCTTAATAAGTTTCCCATGCATCCTACTTATTGTGCCTGTTTACCGCAATTCCTCTGTAATTTTCACACTGATCCTTGCTGCCCTTTTTGTGGATAGTTGACATGATAGATAATTTCCACTCTTTTGGTAATTCGGCTCCATTCAAGCAGTCTTGAAAGAGTTTTCTTAACTGTTCCTGGAGTTTGTCTGTACCGGCTTTCACTAATTCTGCAGGGATGTCACCAGGACCAGGGGATTTTCCATTTTTCAGGGATTTGGTTATTTCTTCCATCTCTGATTTACTTATTTGTAATGGTGATGAATTTATACGTATACCTATCGTGTTGTCTTCCATGTTAGCAAATTCTGGTCTTTGTTCTGTTAGTAATTTTTTGAAATATTCTTCCCATTTTTCTGTTGTTATTGGTGATATAACGTCTTTTTTCTTATTATTTCTCATACTTTTAATCAATCTCCAACTCTCTGTGCTTCTTCTACCTCCTATGTAGGTGTTGATCTTTTGGCAGTTCTGTTCCCATGATTCGTTCTTTTTTTGAGTGATCTTTTTTCTTATTTTGGCTTGTGCTTCTTTGTAAATTGTTTTATCGTTTTCTGTTTTTGTTGTTAAGAATGTTTGGTATTTCCGACGTTTATCTTTAATTTCCTTCTCTATTTCTTCCTGGTTAAAATGTAACCAAACGAAAAAAAATGTGGAGAAGTATATTAAAGGATTTTAAAATACCTTTTCAACGAGTATTAGCAAATTAAAATCCATCTAGTAGTTTCAAAGTTACAGCTGTTTAAAAAAGTTGACATTATAACAAAAAAATTGAGACCTTGTGAGTCAAAATTGGTCTACTAGGTTCCGAGATATAGTTCTTCAAATATAGCGTAAAAGAGCTGAAGCTAAATTTTTAGACGATCAAAAAATTAGTTCAAGGTCTAGGCCAAGAAATTCGATAAATAGACATTGTTGTATAGATATAGAGCTATTTTTATTAAAATTTTTATGCAATTTGAGATTGTCAGGAAAAATTACTAGATATCAATTTACATATGATAAAAAATGCGATATTCGAAAAATTGTAATGAAACTGAGAAACGCTGTATCTTCGAATCTACTAAATGGATTGTAATTTACCAATGCTCGTTTGAAAGGTGCTTAAAGATACTTTACTTTACTTGTTTCTACAATTTTTTTTATCGTATGGTTAAATTTTCACAATTAATTGAAAATCATAAGTTTTCTTTTCGTTCTTCTTGACCTATAAAATAAAACTTATCTTTTGGGGTAATGAGTTATCTTGAGTTAAAATCGGTCCACTAGGCTCGGAGATATAGCTATTCAAATTTATGGTAAAAAGGGCTATTTTTGACCTTTTCAATGGGCATATCTCAGGCACAAGGGCACCTAGAGCGCTAAAAAATAGCTATAGGCTAAGGTACAATGATATAATAAAACTTGGTTAAAAATTCGCTAACCGCCTTCCCTGCAAAAGTGATCGAAAAGTAAAAATATTGCTTAAATACAAATATAAAATATTTAAATAGTTGATCTGCTGGATAGCCAACAACCTAGATCGAAATTTAGAAATAAGAACCAGGATAATCAGATTCAGATTTGTAAAATGCTACGTGCAGTCTGTCTTGTTGTATTGGGCTATGAAAGTTGGTATAATGAACTACCTCGAGATCTAAGAAGAGTGGATATACCGACGAATAGTTATCTTACGGTGCCGAAACGTTGACCATGACAAGGAGAACAGTTCAAAAGATCCGTGTGTGTCAAAGGGCGATGGAGCGTGCTATGTTGGGCGTTTCACTACGAGACAAGATCCCAAATCGCCAGCTACGACAAAGAACAGGAGTGGCTGATGCAGTAGAGAGAGTAGCAACACTGAAATGGAACTGGGCAGGTTACGTGGCTCGAATGACAGATAATAGATGGACAAAGCGGATACTGGAATGGAGACCAAGAGATGATGCCTACCGAAGCAGAGGTCGTCCACCAACACGTTGGACTGACGATCTAAAACGTTGTCATAGGAATTGGATGCAAGAGGCACAAGATCGAAATAGATGGAAAATTATGAGGGAGATCTATGTCCAGCAGTGGATAAGCGAAGATTGAATGATGAGTTATCTTAGAAGTACGTGTCCCATTTCAATAAATAATAAACAAATTTCTCTAAAAACTACTATAAATAATTTATGGATCTGTGATAAACAATATAAGAAAAACATATTAATAGTAACCTCAGGTATTACTATAAAACCGAAATTTTTAAATTTTCCGTTTGATAAATAATATCCATTTATATTAATGCACACAGTTCTAAGCAATTGTATGTCAGCCAATAAGTATATAGTAGTAAGAAACATAGGACCAAAATTTTAAGCGGTGCTGTTACATTGAAAGATTTACCAAACGGAAAATAGTTAAAAATAGTTCATCAGTTTGTAACAGTTCCTGTATTTTCTTTCAAATAATCAGTTAGGATACCATGAAACTATATTAAATAGAAAAGGGACAACAGTATTAACTTAAACAAAAGTTTGCGTATCGAAATAAGGCATGTTAAGCCATATTTGAGTTAAAAAAAATTCGTCCAGAGGGAAATAAGATTTTTCTAGTGACACTGACCCCAACAGGCAAACGGCAGTTGTTCTGAGTAGTATGGACCTCTATAACAAGAACCTGAAGAGAGTCATAGTTACGACCGCACCATGGCGGCCTGAGAGTGCTGCTGGTCAGCTCTCCCAGAGCACAAAGGTCAAATGTCCGATTTTTATGAGACAGATGCGACCAACAGTACTTTCAACTTGCTAGCAAAAATGCCGTTCTGAACCCTTGCCGGATACACCAGTGCCCAGACCCACCCTTCACGGGATCGCTGGTTGGCAATTGGAAGACGGCATCACTACGCGATCTTCTGGGACAGGACACATCTGCGCAGCTGTCGGAATTTGAAGCCCAGGGAATCCAATAAAACCTGGACCTCTTACCTATTAAGAAATTATGTCAGGAACGTTACAAGAAAATCGCCGAATAAATATTCTTCTTTGGACTAGAATAGGTACAATTCTGTTGACGGATTGAAACTGATTCAGTGAGGGCCATGATTCTCATTCCTGATTTCCATATATTTGAAATGAAAGCATTCCAATTGCTATTTTATTTGATTTTTTTTATGTAACTATCATTAATTTGATGATCACGTCATATTAGTTTAGAAGAAATATTGACGTTACTTTATAATTTAAACTTTACCTGCTGTTAACTTCCAGCGCGATCATTTATGTCTTATTTGTATATATGATCAAAATGTGCTCTATCGTAAATAGAGAGTTGCAATCTTTTGATTTATTTTAGAGTGATCAAGGAAAATCAAACTCTAAAAAACGCAGGCTCTGCTCCAAACTGATGACGCATGTATAAATTAAAATGTTTAGTATCTATTTATTGTCTATTCATCATTCTTTACAGACAAATTAGGTACCTAGCTAATCACTACCCAGTATCTAAACTAACTGTAACTTTAATAAATACCACGGATATTAGCTAGAAATTGTATTCAGAATACTTTATTACATAATAAAAAGGTTGTGTACAGTGTTGAAGGCAAAATAAAAATCAACGGATATCATGCATTGCGTGTGTATATAACATAAGCCAAGATTCAGCAACTGTCCTTTCTTTAAAGCATTACCGCGGAGATGTTTCACCTAAACTGCATTTATCTTTGAAATCACATAAATTTAAAACCTGGAAATTTGTATTTACTCATAAGTGTAGGTGATCTGGAAATTCAATACACTTCCGAAAGTAAAACCGAAAGTTTCCTTCGACCTTTTTATTTATATTAGAACACTCTTCATTCGTACTATTGTATTTTTAGATTCCATATAAAATTTTGGACCAATTTTGTATAACGCACTGTTACTCCAGTTGTCAGCCACTTAACCTCTAAAAACCAAGTTTAATTTTGCTGAGAATGTCAATTTTTGGACCCCAAATAGATACAAAAATTTTTGCTACCCCTACCACCAGCCTTTCTCCTAAAACCCCCTTCAAAGGAGAAGGGGAAGAACCAATCAATTTTTAAAATAAAATTTGTATAAACTCGACTTTAAAAATTCGATACTTTTGATCAGAGTCTCCTATCGACAAACGTCAAGGCAAAATGCAATCATCGATATAATCCATAAGCTATGTCATAATTTGTCAATATGGTAAGTGGTCAAAGGAATGGTGTTAGTCTGGATTAGTACTGTAACAAGTATAGAACAATATCAAATCAATATGAAAGCAGTTTTACATAAATAAATGCCATCAAAGTTCGTTCCAAAGCATTTAACCAAAATTCTTGCAAGGGTGCAGAGGCGGTAAAAAAATTAACAAGCTGGACACGATCAGCAGCGAATATGGTTTTATGTTAAAAAAAGATCCCTATTATAATTATATACCGAAATATGTCCAACATCAGAAATATTGCTGATTTTAAAGCGGTCGAGATGTTTAACTATTTTGGATCTCTTATTAGAAAAAAAGAAGACTGTGATGTAGAAAGCAAACACAGATTGGCAATAGCATTTAGAGTAACTATAAAAGTAACCCGGCCTATGATCTAGGTTATTTACTCATTATCATCTTGGTGCTACAGCCCTTAGAGGGCCTCGACCTTCTCAAGCTTTCTACGCCATTCTATTCTGTCCCTCGCTTGCATTTTCCAGTTGCCGACTCCGATCTTCTCGGCATCTTGTGTTACCCCGTCCATCCATCTCAGCTTTGGTCTACCCCGTCTTCTGATTCCCACGGGTTGCGCTGTTAGAATCTTTTTTATCATGTTCGATTCAGGGACCCGGGCTACATGTCCTACCCACTGCAGGCGGTTTCGCTTAATTATAGTGGTAATATCTTTACCACCAAACGTATGCTTGTAGATATTCTGCAGTTCAAAGTTATATCTACGCCTCCATATTCCGGTCTCACAGACCGCTCCGAATATCTTGCGTTGCACCTTTCTTTCAAAAGTCGATAGAGCGGATTCATCTGTTTTAGTTAGCGTCCATGCCTCTGATTCATACGTGAGAACGGGGACTATCAGTGTTATATAGCCTTATACGAGTTTTTTGAGACAGACGTTTGTTAGCTAAGTACTTTGATAGACCATGATAACACCTGTTTGCAATTATAATTCGCCTTTTTATTTCCTCAGATGTGTTATTATTGGGGTTAACCGATGTCTCTAGATAGACTCTTTGACTGCTTCGAAGTTTTGGTCATTGATGATTAAATCTGCGTCAACATTTCCAGCTCTTGTGTTTGTGTTAGTCGCCATGAATTTGGTTTTATTTTGATTTATATGTAACCCCATTCATTCTATTAAATATTGTTCCCTGTTATCTAAATTAGCGTCTCGTACAATTTTTTTTAAGACGACATTAAAAATCTCCCTGCCTTAACCCCCTATGTATTTCAAATGGGGTTGACGAGTCGTTTTGAATTTTTACTGCAGATAGCATCTTCGCCATTGTCACTTTTATCAAACATATGAGTTTTTTGGAATTTCTAACTCATTCATAGCGTTGTAAAGACTTGGTCTTAAGAGACTGTCATATGCCGCTTTAAAATTAACAAAAATATGATACATATCTATGTTCATTATCTATGTTAAACTCTTGCGCTTTTTCGGGGATCTGTCGTAGTGTAAACATCTGGTTAATGGTTGAACGTCCACACCTGAATCCTGCCTGATATTCTCCTAAAAACGTTTCGGTATAATGCTTCAATCTCTCGTGCAAAATGTTAATATGACAATATCTTGTATGCTGTATTTAGGAGAGTTATTCCGCGGTAATTATTGCATTCCAGTTGGTTTCCCTTTTTGTGTAACGGGCAAATTAAGCCTAAGCTCCATTCTTCAGGCATTTGCTCCTCAGACCAAATTTTACAAACAATTTCTCGCATCACCTTGGTGAGCTGCTCTCCACCGTGCTTAAATAACTCTGCTGGGATGCCATCGCTGCCTGGGGATTTGTGGTTCCTTAGTTTTTCTATAGATATTTTTACTTTATCTACCGAGGGGGGTTCCACGAGTTCCTCATTTCGGTATTCCAGCTCTATATTGTTAGTAGGTTCCACTTCCAGCAACTCTCGAAATTGCTCTACCCATCGTAACAGAATATCCTCTTTGTTGGCAAGTATGTTACCTTCCTTATCATTACAATAGTTGATTCTCGGTTTGAATTCTTATTTAAATATTTATTTGATGATAGAACTTTCTTGTTTCTCCGTGACTCATATGGCTTTCGAGCCGTTCTAATATGTCATTTTCCGAGTCTCGTTCTTCTCATCTGTTATTTTTTTGCAGTCTTGGTCGAACCAGTCGTTTGTTTCTTGGGTTCGGGATATTCCCAATGTGCTTTCGGCTGCTAATTTCAGAGCCTCCTTGCAGTTGTTCCACATTTCCGTGCTTGATTGGTCGACTGCCCAGGTGTGTTCTAGGGTTTCTTTTATATGTGACTGGAACTGTTTCTCTTTGTTTTAATTTTTTAGCATGTGTAAATTATATTTTACTTGTTTAGTGCCCCTTTCTTTCTTGGCATTGGAAATTCTTTGTCGTAACTTGGCCCCTACCATGAAGTGGTCTGAGTCAATATTTGCGCCTTTGTAACTTCTGACGTCCATTAGGTTTGTAAAGTGCCTTCTGTCAATTATAACATGGTCAATTTGATTTGTGGTGTGTCTATTTGGTGATACCCAAGTTGCTTTATGGATATTCTTATGATTAAAACATGTACTTCTCACAATTAAATGTTTGAAACCTGCCATACTAATACCTAATAACCACTGTCATTAGTAACGTCGTGAAGGGTTATTTACTAGAAACGTGGATTTTAGGAAAACTCGTTAAATTCGAATAATACCGAAATATTTTTATAGTAGGTAGCTGCTATCACTAACCATGAAATAAAAAAAAAATCTGTCAATATTTTTGAAAACGCCTGGCAACTCCATGACTGGGTTCTTGTAACAAGGAGTAAATCATTTAAAGAAATTGAGGAACCCTTACGAAGAATTGCGACACATTGGGAAAATACTTCTGTAAATGGAGGCTTCAACCAAACGCCACAAAACCGGTTACAAAACAGCGGGAAAACTGCAATCCAGAAAAAAACATAATCTAGAACCTGTGCGGCATAACATGGGAAGAATCAACATCAACCCTGCTCTGGACCTAGTCTTCTCGTCAGCAGAATACCGTTCCTTAGTCTGGGTTAACAACCCACACATAACAAATAGATGTCCAACTAAACGACACAATTAGAATCATTGCTAGCTTTTTCAAATTCACTCTCACGCAATGGCTTTCAGTTCTGAGCGACCTTGCACCACCCAAATTACGACGCATACACTCTCTTACAAATAAGTACAAAAAGATCATTAACAATTGTAACCTTGCAATCCACCTAGACATAGATAATGCTAACCATAACCGACTTCGCTCTAGGCGAAGCACAGCATGGCCAAGTCGGGTGTGTAGAAGAGTTCAATTTCACGACCGCTTGGACCCGAGAATAGACACAACAACAAAGTGGCAACATACCTTGTATCACTGAAAAACCATCAGGGTTTAATTTGGCACTCAATGTATAAGCTAAACAGAATTAGAACCGACCACGGCAGATGTAACTACATGATCCAACCAACAAGATCATATGATTGCAGGTCATTAAGGTCCTAACGGCGACTTCAGAGTTTATAGACTATATAAATAAATTCAATGTACGTTTGTAAACTTGCAATAATAAATGTATTATGTTAGCCATACGGTAAATAAATATTGATAGATAGTATAGGAGTATTATACAAAATATGTCAGAATTTTAAGCAGAATCTAAAAATATATTAATATGGGAAGGGTTCTATTACAACTTATAAACTTGTCAACTGGATGGCAATTTCCGGTTTTACCAGAAGTGTAAGTTTTTACATTTCAAATTTAATTATTGTCAGAGATTAATTGGTCTATAAGAATCACCCAGTATCATAAAACAGTTAATTTTATAAAATTCGGACTCTATAGAATTTATTTCTACACAACTTTATAAACACGTTATAAGAATAGCTTAAAATATCGTTTTACCATTGCTGAATCCTATGTACAGTACATGTTAGTTTAACATTCAGTAAAAGCGCTAAGCTCCAATACAAGCACTAACAGTAATGCAAGCAAGAAGGCTGTTACCTCTTGACACTCGACCTACCTGTATATTCGTTAAAAACGAAGATTTTGTCACAAACAAATACGATAGGTAACACAAAATTACTAATTTTATTGCCAGCTGATTTAGTTCAAAGTTCTTTTGGATCTACATACATAAGAGAGGGACTTAAAACATTTGTACAATATAAAATACATTTTTGTTTTCTCTCAAGGGTGCTAAAAGATTTTCTTATTGAAAAGAACTAATTTTTTTTATTGTTGGTACAGAAAAATCAATATTTTAGGTAGTAGGGATAATCAACTGAACATACATTTGAAATTGTTAAGGCTTGATATTTCTTTAGTACTAGTTTCCTATAATCTGTGACACTAGCTTGTGAGCAATTATGTTATTTATGGATAAGCTGGTTGGTAACTTTGCAATATTATATAATTTAATTTATTGTTACTATATTCATATTTTTGTTTTATTGCCGCCACGCTGATCAGTTTTAATTTTCAGTCGAAAAACCCATTTTTTTGTACCCAAAGGAAAACTTTTTCGGGGCAAGACTTTTTTTGAAAAATTAACAAATGACAAAAAATGTACAACAAATACAGTATATTACTTTTTCAATTAGGCGTTGTGTATTATATGTAAGTAGCTAGTGAGTCAACACTGACGAGAGTATCCTCGTATCGTTGCAAGCACATCTGCTTACACATGTATTTACATTTTTTAAACATCTTGCGACTGGTGTGCATGTTTATATTTTAAAATAATTTTCTGATTATTATTTTAAATACTGCCATTGTTAAAGGAAAGTCAAAATCACTGAATTTATGATGTCTTAACCAGTTTTTAAAAGTTGCCAAATAACTGTTAATGTCATTTAGATTTTCACCTATCTATGGTATGATAAAGGATAGAAAATCTGACTTAAAATATAAAAGAACGAGGAGGATGTAATTGAAAAATTCTTAGCTTAATATAGATGCAAACAGAACTTGAAAATCAAAAGTATTATATTATTCATTTATCTCATTATCTTCAAATGTAAACCAGAAAACGTTACCAAAATAAAACAAAATGGGTTAAAATGAGAGCAAAGAAAATGGAGCCGAAGATAATCTAAGAATAAGTAGCGGAAGTAGAGAATATTGTTTTGAAAAAATGGAGCGTTCCAGCGACGAAAACGATGTGTTTACACGTGTTAATAAGCGCCGGCGCGGGGTTATAGCGGACGAGGCGAGGACATGAGACACCGATATGAAAAATAGACCAGCTCTCTATTCGAAATAGCGCTGAACTGGATCAAAAAGTGTTTACCAGTGACGTCATGAAGCCAGTACCATGCCAGCGCTGTCGTGATAGTGCGGCTGGCGCCAGTTATGGGATACGTGTAAACCTGCCTTTATATCCAAGAATACAGAAATCAGGATTTACAAAGCAATTAAGCAACCTGAGAATGGAGAAGGAAGACCTGAACATCAGCGAAGTATAGGTCCCAGAAAATAATAAGGCTCAAACAACAAGGGAAGCGTTTTATGACCAATTACAACAAGTAGTACATCAAGTCAGAGGGAAGATTGGGGGAAGATGGGGGATTTTAACGCTCGAAAAGACAATCAAGTAATACCCGGAATTAAGCAAAAACATAACGAGGATGTCAAAAACGAAAATGGAGAACTGATGATAAACTTCTGCACGAATAAAGAACTAACACCCGTGGACAAAGATCTATGATAGATTATGTTAAAACCAACAGAGATATACATCCATCGAAAATAATCGACGTAACATGCCTTAACTGAGCAGATGTAGGTAGCAACCATAGCCTAGTATTATGTAAAATAAGAATCATCCTGAAATACTTCCCGCCCAAGAGAGCGACGCCAACACAAACAAAAATCAAAGTCGTAGGACTAAATACTGAATCCACGGAATACTTATACAGGAAAAGAATATCAGAGAAGACCGCTGGGAATGAAATATTAGAAAACGATAACACCGAGGAAAGCTGAGAAAAACTCAAAAATAACATAATTAACGCAGCAACAGAAT
The DNA here is from genome assembly GCF_040954645.1 of Diabrotica undecimpunctata. Classification (NCBI taxonomy): domain Eukaryota; kingdom Metazoa; phylum Arthropoda; class Insecta; order Coleoptera; family Chrysomelidae; genus Diabrotica; species Diabrotica undecimpunctata. The sequence goes on along the minus strand of NC_092811.1, from coordinate 111,139,064 downwards.
CACTTGGAGAGAGGAAAGTAACAAACACTAACATATCAAAAAAGAAAACACCATGGTTTAGAGAGGAAGTGCAGACAAAATGTGAAGAAAAGAAAAAAGCCTTTTTACAATACAGAACACAACAGGCATACAACCACTGTAAACGAATCAAAAATGAAAAGAATGCTTTAGATAGACAAATAAAAAGAGAACACTGACAGAACTTCTCAAAACAGATGGAACACGACTTCTACGGAACATAAAAAGAAATATGGAAAATGATCAAAGGACAAAGAAAAGAGCTGAACGAAATAATAAAAACGAACCACATTCAGAAGGAAACATGGGTAGACTACTTTCGATCCCTATTTGCTAAAGGTGACGATAATGAACCACCAACACCAGAGGTGACGACAAACGAAGAAATAAATATTGAGGAGGAAGAGGTAAAGGAAGCATTAAGGAAATTAAAAAACAGAAAATCATAGAGAGGGCAGAATACCGAACGAACTCCTAAAGTACGTAAGACCAGATCTGACCAAACAACTATTAAAACTAATCCAAAAAATAATAGAACAAAACAGAATTCCTCAAGAATGGAGATCAAGCATCCTAATACCTCTCTTCAAAAAGGGAGACAAATCGGACTCGGAAAATTACAGAGGAATTAATTTATTAAACACAACACTAAAATTAACAACCAAAGTGATAACAAATAAACTGAATGAAATTATAACACTAACAGAAGAACAACAAGGTTTTAGGTCGGGAAGATCATGCACCGACGCTATATTTATAATGAGGCAAGTGCAAGAGAACTCATTAGAATGCAACAAACTGGCATATCTATGTTTAGTGGACCTTAATAAGGCATTTGACCCGGTCAAATTAAAAGACGTTATCCACTTACTGTACGCAAGAGAGATACCTCTACGAATAATCAAAACGATCGAAAATATCTAGGTACCAAAACAACATAATAAAAGTAAAAGTAGAACAAGAACTAACCGCCCTGTCGAAGCTGGCAATGGATAAGACAGGGAGATTCCCTGAGTCCACTATTGTTCAACCTGATTATGGATAAAATAATAAAAAAAGTAAGAACTGAAAAAGGATACCAAATGCAAGAAGAACAACAAAATAATCTACGCTACGGCTACTGCAACGATATTACGCAAGATATATGGAGGAGCAAAGTTAAAACCGATAAAAGAGAACTATGAATACCGGACTGGGAAGAAAAGACGAAATACCGAAATGAGTGAAAAAAATACAGTACTGGACAATGCCAACACTGTAAAAGACTTGAAGATAAATTGAATATAACCGAAGAAGTAAGTGTCCAGGTAAGCACAGTTATACAGGAAGAAGATAATGATCAGACTTCCCTGAAAAACCTTAAAAATAGTCAAAAGAAAGATAAGTGAAGAAAAGAAAGATGGATTAAGACCTATTGGGCAGAAAATAACAAAATACAGTGGAACTATAAAGACGTATTGGACTCAATGGGAATTTTTATGACGTTCCAATGGTCTATTATACAGTAAGTAGAAAAATCCTGATGGAGTAAAAACAGTTCAACAATTGGTGCTGTCAAAGTTACAAATTAAAAGTGTGTTATAAGAACTTCATAGCAGCCTCTCTGGAGGACATTTTGGTGTCAAAAGAACACTGGCGTGAGTTCGAGACAGATTTTTCTGAACCAATTGTCACCGAGATGTAGAAGATTGGTATAAGAAATATGATTTATGTAACGGTAGAAAAGGCCTTAGAACAAGCATTCGTGGTAAATTGGCACATTATCTTTCCGGGGAGCCTTTTGAACCACTGGCAGTGGATATTCTCGGTCCACTTCAAATGGCAGAGAGAGGAAACAAGTAATTAATGGTCGCACTGGATTATTTTTCAAAATGGCCTGAAATTGCTCTTAATCAAGAAACGACTACAGTAGCAGAACCAATCACACGTCCTATTAAGACATGGAGTTCCTTCAAAGTTACATTCTGATCTAGACGAAATTTTGAATCAGAATTATGGCAATAATTACTGAAAATCTTGGGTATTAAGAAAACAACGTGCACTATACCTCTCCATCCGCGATCAAACGAAAGACATCATAAAACTTTTTATCAATACCTTTCAATGTTTGTCGCTGATAATCAAAAAGATTGGGATACTTTAATTCCTCTATTCCTGTTCGCTTATAAAGTTCCGAACATAAAGCAACCGGTTATTCTCCATAATTTATGATCACCGGAAGAGAAATAAAGCTTCATCAAGATCTTATTTTTAGAAGATTACCTCCCTGCGAAGAGGAACGTTCATCCCTGACGTACATCGAAAATTTGAAAGAAAAATAGGAAAAAGTCTACAAATTTGCTCGTAAAAGTTTAAAGCTTTAAAGTGATAAAGCCAAGGCCAGGCTCGACATGCATGCTACAGGTACAACTTTCGAAAGAAGTGACCCAGTATGGTTATACAATCTCACACATAAGAGAGGACTTTGTATAAAACTTCAACGGTACTTGGAAGGCCCGTACACCGTCCTGCAGAAAATAAACGATCTAATCTACCACACTGTTTTCATCAAGAAATAAACCCAAGGTAGTGCATATCGAGAGATTAGCTCCATTGAATTAAATATCTCTACAAGAGAAATGTACCAAAGGAGCCTAGCACAGAAGATACAGCTGAAACAAATAGACGATATCAAAGATATAAACGCGAGCTGGGAGAAAATTAAAAACAACATTGAAGAAGCAGCAACAGAAGCTATAGGAAAATATAAGTCACTACTGAACAAAAAAAAAACGACAACAATACACCATGGTTCAGAAAAGAAATAAACGAGAAATGTAAAGAGAAACGAGAGGCCTACATACAAAACATCAAATACTCAAGAATCCCGAGACACCTATAAAAGAATACGAAATAAAACAAAGCAGTTGGTAAGTAGAACAAAAAATGAACACTGGAAACAGTTTACAAAAAGGATAGAAAGCGAGTTCTACGGTACACAAAAACAAATATGGAGATTCATAAGAAACCAACGGAAAGAAATGGCAGAATTGAAGGAATACAATAACATACCAGCAAACCAATGGGAAAGATACTTGATGGAACTTTTTAAAGGAAAGGAAAATAATAATCAACACAATAACGTACCTGAATTAAGACACGAAATAGAAATCAGTTTTCAGGCAGTAGAGATATCCATAAATCCACTCAAAAATAGAAAGTCACCAGAACCAGACGGAATAACCAACGAGCTTCTAAAACACGGAGGAGAAAGTATAACCCTAGAGATGATAAAACTTATACAAAAACTAATATTGCGCTGCAAAATACCAGACGCATGGAGAAACCATCGAGTACATAGCATATCTGAGTTTTATAGATCTGACAAAGGCTTTCGATCGCATCCAAGTCGAAGACGTCTTACTCCTACTATATAAACGAAACAAACCAATCAATATTATACAAACCATCGAAAACATCTACTTCCATAATCGAATACAGGCAAAGACAAATGGAAAACTAACACATTGTATACCAGCACAAAGCGGAGTCAGACAGGGCGACTCGTTAAGCCCACTTCTCTTTAATATAATAATGGACGAAATAATACAAGCAGTATGTAAAGGTCATGGTTACAGAATGGGGAACAAAGAAATCCAAATATTATGTTATGCAGACGACGTCGCATTAATCGCCTATACAGAAGATGAGGTCCAAAGTTAACACACATCTTCAATACAACAGCCAAGAAATACAATATGATAATATCAGCAGAAAAAACCAAATGTATGACAACATCTAAATGCCCACCACGATGTAAAAACGAAATTGATGTGAAAATAATTAAGCAGGAAGCGAGGTTTAGATATCTGGGAATAGATATAACTAGTTACGGAGATGCTGAAGAAGAAGTACGACAACATCATACGTACAACAATCTGGAAGAACAAACACCTAAGACAAGACACAAAAACAAGAATCTATAAAGCAGCAATTAGACTTATATTAACATACACGGCGAAGACGACTACTAGGAAAAACAGAGATGAAAATACTTCGACGTATATGAGGGAAAAGTCTGTTGGATAGGGAGAGAAGCGAAAACATAAGAAGAGCATGCAATATAGAAGACATAAATGGATGGGTGAAAAATCGGAAACAGGAATGGAGCGATAACACATTAGTAGAATGGCAGAGAATAGGATAGTACGAATACCATGAGATAAGTCACCAAATGGACAAAGAATTATTGGCAGACAAAGAAAAAGATGACGCGATAATTTAAACAATTTAGGAGGCTAATAGTGAAGAAGAAACAAGCTTGAAAGCCTACATACAAGAAGGAAGAAAAAGAAGAATTAAATATCAACATAACTATACCAGATGAGGACACAATTTTTGCTAAAAGAAAACACAAATGATTCTTTTCAAGGTAAGATACTACAGATATATGAATGAGTTTGGACTAAATATTTCACTTGCTACCTTCGTGAACGTCTCTTAAAGCCCTGATCGACAGGCGAGTAAAACCGCGGTTTTGGGGCTCGTCGGTAAAGCTCGCCAGTGTATAGGCCCTGATCGACAGGCGAGTAAAACCGCGGTTTGTGGACCGTTGAAGTGAAAAGATCAGTTTTTAATCATGGATATGTGAACTCTCAGCCACGACTTTTTATTAGAATTTATATATTGTTTACAAGACTGTGTTTGTTTATGGAAATGTACATCGCCAGAATATAAAAACAAAACAACTCGACTTACCGCATATGTTAAACTTTTAAATACCCAACGTCTAGGGCGTCTCCGCTTTTTTTTTGTAATTTCGTAGTATAATATAGCGAGGTAACATAAAACCAAAGAATATAGACGCCTATATTCTTTGATAAAACTTTATTTTCAGTTGAACACGACATGTTAGCTGTGGACGGTTGACAATGACTGTTTTGCTCGCTAGTCGATCAGCACCAACGAGCCGCGAGTAAAACCGTCCTTCTTAAAACCGCGGTATTATAGCTCGCACGTCGATCACCCACTTTAGACGTTTTCCTTTACTAACGCAATAATTTAAATCTATCTTGTTTTTGTCTCCATATCCAGATCTTGTCTCCATATCTCATAGGTGGTTTATGAAAATTATCTATGCATTTTTATTTGCGAACTGTTAAAACAAATCATTAAACATGATCGTGTTAAAAAAACCCAGTTAAACATAGATTTTTGGTAAATGTATACTTTAAACAAATAATTTATCATTTTTATGGTTGTAGTATGTTGAAATAATAAATTAAATCACTAAACAGATCGAACCATAAAGTTAAGATCAAATCAACTTTTTCCCTAAACTAATCTAAATACAACTAAAGCCTCTGACGTTGTCAATACGGTGGACTCGCTACACATGGAAGCGCCGAAAGTGGGTATATGCCTAACGTTAAGACCTGTTTACACGGGTAGAGTGATGATGCAAGTACTTGGTAGAGTAGAGTAACTCTACCCGTAAAAACGCTCAGCGCAGTAGAGTAGCAAGTAGAGTGCATAGTACGTGGTAGAGTAGAGTGACTAGCAACATGTGGCAAAGTAACTCTACTCTACTACCACCACCACCGCCAAAATATCCACTCGCCTGCGCACTCTACCCATGGAACGCGGTCAATTCTGGTAGAGTAGAGTAGGTAGGAGAGTGCATAGGGACGCTGTCATTCCGTCTGGAGTTGTGTTTTGTGTAAATAGTGAAAATGAAGTTCACCGAAGATGAGCTTCATTTCACTTTCACTTTAAAACTTGTAGAGATGTATGGCGAATACCAGTGTTTATGGAATTTAGGTAGTGTACACTACAGAAATAAAAGTATGAGGCAAGCTGCGGAGGATGAAATCGTCGAAAGAATGGCAAAAGGGGGCTTTGGAGTAAACGAGCTCAAGCAAAAAATTAAGAATATAAGGTGCATTTATAATCAAGAGTGTTTAAAAATACAAAAATCAAAAAAATGGGGTTCAGGTTCAGCCGATGTATACGTTCCGAACGTGAAATGGTTCACTCCTATGGAAGCAATGATGAAAGGTGCAAAAAGAAACAAGAAAACTGAAGGCTCATGGGCAAGTTACAGGTTTTTATTACTTGTTAATAAAAAATACAATAAGAAATAAAAAATGTATTCTTATCAAGATAAAAGAGCTGAGGCCCTGTGTGTATTCCTTCTTTTAAGCCACTCTCTCATCCACTCTTTTCTTTGTTACAAAGCGACCTCAGTTACAAATGCATTTAGACTAGGCGGGATCTGTAGAAATTCAGACCATAATGGACATTTTCCATAGGAAGCTATTTTTTTGCTGAAATCCCTTCAGGATGTGCCCCATATCGATAATCACGATATGCGCCAGTCGCAAACCCTGTGCTTAATTTTTTATTTAACAAAATCTGAAAACAATTGAAAATTTCTCATTTTTTTGCTCCTATTTTCGTTTATAATTCGGAAAATATTGATCCTAGACAAAAAATTATAAGAAGTTAAAAGTTTCGTTATTCAATTTTACACAACATTTCGTTAGCTAGAAATTGAAAATTTAATGTTTATTGTTGAAAAAATAGCAATAATTGGAAAAAAAGTACAAAAAAATGAAGTTAATCCTTTAAATGTTTTCGACTTTCTAAGCTTGACTTACAAGCTCCATATTCCGCCTAGAAAAACTTTTTAATATGTTTAAAACGTGTGCTAAATTTTGTTAAGATCGGTCGCATAGGTTTTGCATAATAATTTTGCAATCCAGCCTACTGGAAAAAAATCGTAAGTTTTCAAATTTATAGTAGGCCCTAAATAAGGCTCTCAGATAGTTGCATATTTTTTTACACATAAAGGAAGGCTCAAACTTTCAAACACTTTTTGTAAAATTCAAATCGGTTCACTAGGGGAGCCTAGAAATTTTTTTAAAGTTTTAAACATTTTTTAGGCTTATAAACAAATTGAATAACTTTACGAGCTTTAAACATATCAATTTCAAAATTTTTACACTTAAAGAACATTAAAAGATGCTTCTTTAAAAAAAAAAGATACATTCGGCTTACTGGTTGCCGAGATATTCCACCACCTAGTCCCCCACCACCACCTCTCATGCATTCCGAGCGACATTTTACGTTTTTTATTTGTCTTTTTTATGGATGTTGTCATAAAGCGCATAACGTAAAACTTTTCATATAAAAAGTACTTGACAAGACGAGGGTATTTGTTTAAAAACGAGCCCTCTATCACTTATGGTTACACGGCAAATGTATGCCAACTTTGACCTTCAATATCTCGGCAACTAGTAAGCCGAATGTATCTTTTTTTTTTAAAGAAGCGTCTTTTAATGTTCTTTAAGTGTATAAATTTTGAAATTGATATGTTTAAAGCTAGTAAAGTTATTCAATTTGTTTATAAGCCTAATATAAACTCCTGGACAAAATTAACGCACCACTCATATTTTTCTCAATAATTTTTATTTATTGATAATTTACTGTACGACAAGTTGCCTATGGACCTTGTTTGACAGTGACAGTTGTTATGTAAGCTAATAATAGTCTTGTTTTAACAATAATTTGTATTAAACTTCGTTTTAGACTAAAAGTGAGTTAAATTTTTCATTAAGAGTGCCGATTAAAGCAAAGTGCTTGTGACAAACAAGCTTTTTATTGTGATGTTTTTCATCAATTGCATGTTTGGAAGTTCATTTGCATAAAAATCAAATAAAAAAATGAACCGCCAAAGAAATTTGTCAATAGAGGAGGCAGTGCGAGCATCGACTCTCCTAGATGAAGGATATTCAATGCGATACGTTGCAGGTTTGTTAGGAAGACATCATTCCAGCATAAGTCGCAAGGTGAGGCGATATAATGAAACAGGGTCGTACCATCGAAGGCCAGGACAAGGGAGAAAACGTTGCACTAATCAAATTGATGATCGTTTTTTGAGACAACGTGCTCTCAGAGATAGGAGAGTCACCAGCAATTTGCTAAAAAATGAACTAGCAGATGTTCGAAATGTCGCAATATCATCTCGAACAGTTAGAAGACGTTTACATGAAGCAGAATTGAGCAACAGGAAACCGGCCAAAAAACCCTTGCTTACCAGAGAACACAGGGTTCAGAGATTGAATTTTGCAAGATTGCATCAAAATTGGACCATCGATGATTGGAAACAAGTTCTTTTCTCCGATGAGACTAGAGTAAGCCTAAAAGCTCCAGATGGTCGTGAGCGTGTCTGGCGAAGGCGAGGAGAAAGGTTTGCCAGCTGCAATATCTCTCCTAAAGTACCTTTTGGTGGCGGCTCTAAAATGTTTTGGGGGGGAATTTGCTTTGAAGCTCGTACGGAGTTGGTCCCCATACGTACGAGGTCTATGAATGCCCATTATTACTTAGACAACATTATTATCCAACATGTAATGCCTTTTGCTCCGTTTCTTGGACCTAATTTTTTATTCATGCAAGACAACGCTCGTCCTCATGTGGCTCGACAGGTTATTGGCTACCTAAATGATGTTGATATTCCATTACTAGAGTGGCCACCTAACAGTCCGGACATAAATCCTATAGAGCATCTATGGGACTATCTCAAAAAAAAGATTCGAAGTCGTAGACCACCTATTGCCAATCACAACCAACTCATTGAGGCCGTTATTGAAGAATGGGAAAATATTCCGCAAGCTTTTGTTGAGCATTTGATATCAAGCATGCCTCGACGCATAAATGCAGTCATAAGAAGTAGAGGAGGGCCTACACGGTATTAGTGTAGATCCAGATGCATTTTATGGTGTTACTTTACTATTTTTTTTTCTTTTTGTAGTTTGGAGTTATGCTAGCTTATTTACGCATTTCCGGCAAAAACAAATTTTTAAAGAAACAATAGGGCAAATTAAGGTCATAATGGACTTGTTTAAGTCATGTTGGACTTATTTGTAGGTGTTTATTATTATTTCAATGTAACTTAGTTCCATTTTGTGTTTATATTGTAAATATTTAGATTAATTAAAGTGGTGCGTTAATTTTGTCCAGGAGTTTATATAAAAAATGTTTAAAACTTTAAAAAATTCTCTAGGCTCTCCTAGTGAATCGATTTGAATTTTACAAAAAGCTTTTGAAAGTTTGAGCCTTCCTTTATATGTAAAAAAATATGCAACTATCTGAGAGCCTTATTTAGGGCCTACTATAAATTTGAAAATTTGCGATTTTTTTCCAGTAGGCTGGGTTGCAAAATTATTATGCAAAACCTATTTGACCGATCTTAATAAAATTTAGCACACGTTTTAAACATATTAAAAGGTTTTTCTAGGCGGAATATGGAGCTTGTAAGTCAAGTTTAGAAAGTCGAAAACAGTTAGAGTATTAACTTCATTTTTTTGTACTTTTTTTCCAATTATTGCTATTTTTTCAACAATAAACATTAAATTTTCAATTTCTAGCTAACGAAATATTGTGTAAAATTGAATAACGAAACTTTTAACTTCTTATAATTTTTTCTCTAGGATCAATATTTTCCGAATTATAAACGAAAATAGGAGCAAAAAAATGAGAAATTTTCAATTGTTTTCAGATTTTGTTAAATAAAAAATTAAGCACAGGGTTTTCGACTGGCGCATATAGTGATTATCAATATTGGGCACATCCTGAAGGGATTTCAGCAAAAAAATAGCTTCCTATAAAAAATGTCCAATCCAAAACAGATCCCGCCTAGACTAATTTGCAACAGTAGCTAAACAATTTTGAATCAATTTTCTTTTTCTTGAATTCATTTTGTACTAAACAAACACCTACTTCACAGTATACTAGCATAAGTACTATATTTGTAACTCTCCTCGTGTGAACGGTATCAAGCCATTTTTGGTAGAGTAGCGAGTAGAGTCGACTCTACTCGCTACTCTACTCTCCTCACAACTCTACTCGTGTAAACAAGTCTTTACTATTCTAATGGTTAATGCCTAATCATAAAAGTAATGCACTGTATGTTCTGTTGTCTAATTAACCCGATATTTCTGAACGCATTGTCAATCCTTTGCTATTTCAGGTAGCTAAAAGAGTTATTATTTTATGCAACATTATTTTGTTATAATGTAAAATATACCAACATTCGATACCTGCTGCAAGCAGTTTCATATAAACATCTTACGTCAAACATAAGGAAACAAAATGAGTAACAAAAAGTAACTATCTCGATATTATTAAACGGAAACAAAAATTCACTAGAAAATGCCTAGACTTTAGTCAAATTGAACTAAGGCTATGATTTGATATTTTTGATAGTCACCAATCTATACTCACAATGGAAAATAACTCTGCTTGTCTATATTAAATAGTATTTTATGTTTAAATTAAAATATCAGCACACTACAAACATTCATTCGTGCTAAACGAAGGTACATGCAACGAGTGTGATTTTAATATGATTGTTTTTTTAATTGAATCTTTGGTGTGTAAAAAATGATAACCTCCCATGAAAGTACTTTTTGTTTTGTTAAGAATATCCAATTAGCATCACAAATGCTTTAAAAAATTAGATGCAAAAAGTATCAAACTGTGTTCAACGTTCAACAGAAATAAAATGAATTGCACGTTAGTTTTGTAATAGAAAAAATATTAAAATGTATTACTAACTTAAAAGTGATGCAGCTGTAGAAATTATTTATTTTGTTCTGTAATAAATTATACGACGAGTGTTCTCGAAATTTTTAGTACGAAGATAACCATAAAACTTTCTAGGAAACTAACTTTATTACTTCACAAACTACTCTTCGCCCATTTCAATAGTATGTTATATTCCTTTCCTTCAAACTGTCCATTAAAACAAGATCGGTATCATTATTATTAAAGGTTGTTAAATGAACGACGAAGTTATTCGTCTGTTAACCTTAAAATATTAGTCCAGGAAATGAAGCATTTCACCTCGCAATTTTTTCGTCCTGCGTGGATTGACTTAAAATTTTAACAGAAGGTAGGTAATAGCCTAAGGCTCAAAATCTATATCGAACCAAAGTGCGCCAAAGCCTTGGGGGTGGTTGCCACCCCATCTCGGGGGTGAAATTTTTTTTTACGTTTTAACCACAGGTTTCGATTAAAGAGTGATTCTAAACAAAAAATGTTCTATACATTTTTTTTGTAAAACTGATATTTTTCAAGTTATTCGCGATTGAAAGTAACAACTTTTAGACGAAAAAATCGACGTTTTTAATCGATTTTTCGCGAATAACTCGAAAATGGTGCATTTTATCAAAAAAATTGTAGAGAACAAATTTGTACCTTTTAAAAAGACAAATACAATTCATTTTTTAAAATGTTTTTGCGATATAATAGGAACCGAAATACGGCCTATCAATGTTCAGCGGTTTTCTTCAAATGCCAAATTTGAAAGATTCAAAGTCAAATATCGGGAAAATGATGCATTTTTGGAAGAAAACTCATAGAACCTTTTTTAAAGAGCATAAATAGACCTATCATAAAAAAAGGACTAGCTCAAAAATTGAGTGAGTTATGATGAAAATAAGGTCAATACCTCATTTTTTTACGACAAAATCGATGAAAACAACCCCCTAACTACCCCCATAATTAAAATCGATATTCACCCTTCTGCAATTCTCTTTGTACATGTATTGTTAATACGTCCAAGAAGTTTGACCCATTTAAAATGCTTAGTTTTAGAAAAAGTACAGCTTAAAGCGAGAAACGATTTACAATTTCATATTTTTTACCCTTCTTTTTTTAAATATCCCCGAAATAACTGAATATATGAAAAAAACAAAAATGTACTAAATTGTAGCTTTTTTAATGACTAAAATTTTCCTTTATTTAGATTTGTTGTACAATGAATATTTGGCGAGATATAGCCGTTTAAAGCATCGATTTACGATCAAGCACCATCTTTTCGAGCCCTTTAAACTCACTCCATTTAAAAACCAAGGGTTCCAAAAAGATTTAATTCACAGATCCTTGTAGCTCTTAAAAACCTCTACAAAATCGTTTTTGAAGAAACACTCTCTCGTTAAAAATGAAGGAAATACGTTAAAAAAACCAATTAATTTTTTGAAATAGGGTACCCAGATAGTTCAAAATTAATAGCTTTTTCCCATGCTTTTACTGGCTGTGATACTGTATCTGCTTTTTACAATAAAGGTAAAAAAAATGTTTTTGATATTCTTCAAAAAAGACCGGACATGGGGGAACATGCCGAAATTTTTTATAGTAGTACTGCTAAGCTTGAAGATATTTTAGATGCTGGCAGATACTGTGCAATAATGTTGTACGGAACTGTTAAAGACACGCAGCTTACCAAGTTAAAAAAAAATAAAAGATTTGGAAGCTTTTCTCGAGCAGATGCGGTACGAACAGTTCATCAAAGCTACAACGAAAAACTGTGCGGTTAAGCTATCATCCCTTCTGCCCACTGTTGATGCCTTAGATGAGCATTCAAAAAGATGCTATTACCAAATTCAACAGTGACTTGGCAATGAAAATATCAGAGCAACAGATTGGGGATGGTATTCCAAAGATGGTTTGTTATTACCCGTACGCATGAACAAACAACCTGCACCCGATAAACTTTTAAAAATTATTTTTTGCCAATGCAAAAAAGGATGCGGCGTTTCATGTGGGTGCAGAAAAGTTGGTTTATACTGTAACTCTACTTGTTCTGGGTGCTCAGGTGAAGGGTACAATAATAGTCCACCAATAATTGAAGAAGATGAGGATGATATAGATCACGATGAAGAAGTAATTGATGACGAATAAAATTAATATTATAATTGTTTTACCTATAAATGTAAATATTTTCAACTATTTATGTAAATGTATAAGAATATATGGTGCCTTTTTATGTTGATAAATTTTTTTGTATTTAATTCTACTTTTTTCAATTTATATCTATTAAATTAGTTTATAAAAACTGCAATGTTTTAAAGGGTGATTTTCAAAAGTTGAAAAGTTGCAAAATTTTGGCAAAAAATTGTTTTTTCCTATAGCACTCATAACAATTGATTTTTAAGGGTTGAACATTTATGAAATTGTATTTTAAAGTATAAAAAAATCACTATTTAACTAATCCAAACCAAATTTCACTCATCTTAAGATTTGTAATGTTATTTTACAATTTTTGAAAATTAGGGGTAGTTTTCACCCCTAAGAACAATCAGGTATGACGGCATGACATAAACTATAAAGCAGAGGGTGAGTTGAGCTTAAATCCAAATTTTTATCCAAATTGATCCAAGGCGAAATCATTTTTTTAGAATTAGTAATTTTTTTACATTAATCTCTAACAAGGGTTGCTTTTTAAGGGTTGAAATATTATGGAACTCTATTCAAAAGTATAAAATAATCATTATTTAACTAATTCAAACAAAATCTTACCCATATTCAGGTTTAATATGTTATTTTATAATTTTTGACAATTAGGGGTAGTTTTTACCCCTAAAACCCTTCAGCGCACTTCGGTTCGATATAGATTTTGATCCTTGGGCTATCACCTACCTTCTGTTAAAATTTCAACCCAATCCATGCAGGACGAAAAAATTGCGAGGTTTTAACTTTTTTCGAGCTTCATTTTCTGAACTATATAGTTTCAAAATTGTAGGCAATAAATTCTAAGAATTACGGTGACACTTCAGCGTTAAGCTGCTAACCGAAAATGGAAAATCATCAATTATTTACAACAAACTCTGGCTGAATGACTAATGTCTATGCCATTAAAAAAAAAATACAACAACAAATTGACAACAATGCCGTCGCTTCAACGCTTTCAAATTTAAGAAATCTGAGTGTTTAACTTGAAAGGAGGAAGAATTCTCAGATATGTACCAGATTTGTATAAAGAGTACACAATTTTAGATCCACAAGAGAACTTACTGCAACTGTTTTAAGGAAAATAGTCGTTTGTTCCTGCTCATACTACTTCTGTTGGTCCTCATATATAAAATACCCAAATTGTTTATTGCACACTCAGATGGAAAAAGACGCAACGGAAAAAATTTTGGTCAAATTCAAAGTATTTCAATTTTTTTTATATTTAGCCCTATTTTGATGAAATTTAAGCATACTGTGTATAAATTTATGAATTTTAATTTAGTATAGTCAGTTTTTTTGATACAATTTTATATTTAACTTATTGTACGGGGTTAATTAAAACTTGGTTTTATTATCCTAACTTTGAAACATCCTGTGGAATAATTATATTTGCGAATTTTCGTAAAACCTTATTTTTCGGTTGCAAACATATCTCCTAAGCATTGTGTTTTTTGTTTCATGACAAAATATGTCTTGGTTCATTTTTTAGAGCCAAATGAATTTGCCACCCATAATTTAGGACTATTTTAATTATGATTATTTGGAGTTATCTTGTAATACGACGAGGTGGCTTTGGTAACTGTTTAACTGTAACTCATTATGTCATATTGACACTTACATTTTGTTTACTTATGATTGATCATGGTTCTTAGTATAGAAGATTGTGCGAATGCCGTTGCTCTGGTTGAAGATGGGCGATATTATGAATATGTGGCTAGAGTACTACACACTTATCTCTCTACCATCCAAAGGGTAGTGGAACGTTTTATACGAACTGGAACAAACAAGCGTAAAGGGAAGTGACAGGAAGCGCAAAACTACCGCTTTAGATGATCGTTTTATACGAGTCAACGATTTGCGGGATCGTCATTTAACAGCGGTGCAAACAAGAAATCAGCTTCAAGAGGTTCGAGGCAATAATGTAAGTGTATTTACAGTTCGTCGGAGATTACATGAATTTGGTTTACAAAGTTGCAGACCAGCAACTGAACTGGGCCCAAATTACTTCCACGGCACAGTGGCTAGACTACAATTTCCCAGGGAACATTTACATTGGAGTTTGAGGCAATGGAGTAATGTTGTTTTTACGGATGAGTCGAGATACTGTCTTCACTCATCAGATGGGAGAGAACAAGTATGGCGTCGAACTGGAGAGAGAGATTTGCGGAGTGCGCTTTCAGTCATCGCGTTAGCCGTTGAGGGAGTTCGGTGATGGTATGGGCAGGAATACCCCGAGAGGCGCACACTAAATTGGTATTTATTAAGGGTTCGTTGCCTCCACACCTGTATATTGAGAAAATTTTAGCGAATCGCGTAGTACCCTTTTCTCAATATATTGGCGACGATTTTCTATTAATGCAAGATAATGCGCGACCCCACTCTGCAATGTGTGTCACGTAATATTTAGAGGAAGTTGGTATTGGCCAGCGTGTTCGCCAGATCTGAACCCAATAGAGCACGTTTGGGACATGCTTAGTAGAAATATTAGATGTCGCGAAGTCGCACCAGCCTCAATTAACGAACTTGGATATAGAAGAGGAATGGCAAAACATCCAGCAAGATGATATTCGCAACCTCACAGACAGCATGAGCCGACGTGTACAGGCAGTTATAGAGGCTAGGGGAGGCAATACAAAGTATTAGGTTATTTTTTAGTAGTTTTTCTTTGTTATTTGCGTACTTAGGTTAAGTTACACTTAAGTTGTTTTTTTAATGTGTTGTTATTGTTACCATTGTTCATTAAAACCAAGATCATGTCGTTGCTTTTAATCATTATTTAAATAAAGTGCTTCTGGGATGTCGATATGACATTCTTTCGATATCAGTCACCAAAGCCCCCATCATCGTATTACAAATTAATACAAAAGATAATGGTAATAATATGAAAAGTCGTAAAATGTGGGTGGCAAAATCATTTTGATCCTAAAAATGAACTAATCCATATTTTTACATGACACAAAAAACATAATACTTAGAAGACATGGTTGCAACCGAAAAACAAGGTTTTACGAAAATCCGCTAAGGGAATTATTCCACAGGATGTTTCAAAGTTTCAAATACAAAATTTTATTAAAAAACTCACTATACTAAATTAAAATTTATAAATTTTTACAGAGTGTGCTAAAAAATCATCAAAATAGGGCTAAAAATAAAAAAAAACTGAAATACTTTGAATTTGACCAAAATTTTCTCCGTTGCGTTTTTTTTGCATCTGAGTGTAGTTTAGTTTCGGGGCCATAATTTTAATTTTTGCCGAAAAAACCTTTTAATATAGGTCGTCCAGATGGCCATTATTATTAAAAGTGGTTCCCAAACTTCTACGCGTCATCCATTTTTAACTCATTACAAAATATAAAAAATTGTCATTTTCAGAATAAACTGAAAGCAAATTGATGGAAGCATGATGGACTCAGTGCAAATCACTGCTTAATACTAAAAATTTGGAGAACAATTTTCGTAAATGTTAAACAAAAATTTGTGTTAGTGTTATTTCTTCAAAATGCATTGGCTGTGTATGATCAGATAAAATGCATCAAGAAAAAAGAAAAATTTAGAATTAAAAGTTTCTATTGGTATAATCTTCATACGAATGACACATGGCATATATCTCTGCCTTTCCCTATCTCCCACCACTTGCTATCTATCATTTATGACCAATTAAATTATAATTACTCTACGGTTGATAGTTCCAAGGGTACCTCTTTCTTCGACCACTTTGAGCAATTTATGATTGATAAAAATTTTAATATAATCATTCCATCATGTGTTAACCAATAACCTTCATTGGCAGTTGAGTATTTATGTAAGAACACTTATTCTTCTCATTATCATCTTTCTTCTTCTTTAGGTCTCGTATCCTTATTCCGACGTTGGCCTTTATCATGTTTTCAACTTCTTGAAGCCTTTCTATATCAGCTGCTACGCGAAATAATTCTTCAATGGTGTGGAATCACCATATACGCAGCCATGAAAGTTTCTTTCGACCAATCCATCTCTTTCCCTCCATTTTTCATTGTATTATAAGGCGAAGTAGATGGTATTTAGGTCCTCTGATTATATGACCGAAGTATTCTGTTTTTCTCCTGTTTATGATGTTTATGAAAAGACATTCTGAATGGACCAACAACCAGGGGATTAGAGCACACATCGGAAAAGCTAGATCTACCTTCAATCGGATGAGGGCCTTCTTTAAGAGTCACAACCACTCCCTTGATACAAAAGTAAGAATGCTGCGATGCTACGTCTTCTCTGTCCTTTTTTATGGTGTTGAATCGTGGATCTTGAACCAAGATATGTGCAGAAAACTGGAAGCATTTGAGATGTGGCTATATCGGAGAATGCTTAAGATCCCGTGGACTGACAGAGTCACAAATGAGGAGGTCCTCAGAAGAATGAATAAAAACCGAGAGGTACCTACTGACCACCATCAAATCTCAGAAGTTACAGTTCTTCGGACATATGCGAAATGTTTCCAGATGATGATCGCCCCAAGTAGCTCAGCAGGGATTTTATCTAGTGCTCAGTTCTCAGTGATTTTCAGTTCTCTAACCAGTTTTCTAATTCCGGAGGTATATTTAAGTGGAGGTTGAAACCACTGTGTTTTTTTGGAGGTTTTCTATTTCTTTTCATGAGTTCTCGATCCGAAATTCTTTGGCTTGCTTAATTTTTCTTTTTATGAGTTTGTTGATTTCGTGGTATTCGTTACTATTTCTATTTTTATGTTTTCTTTATCAGGTCTAGGACTTCCTGTGTGATTCACTCATTTTTTGCCAATATTGTAGGTGTTTTCAGAGATTCTTTTACTTCTTCTAAAATCCAGTTTTGTATGTCGTACCGACATTTGTTGACAGTTCTGTTTTCATTTGGTATATTCGGTATTTTGTGTATTTTTATATTTATCTCCTGTGATATGTGTTTACATGTTTGAGGGTTTCTAAGGGGGTCGAGATATATTCTACTAGGGTTAGTTGGCTTTGTAAATTTCTGTAATTTAATCTATATTTTGGAGCAGAGTAAATGATGATTTGAGTTTATATCAGCGCCGGGGTAAGTTTTTACATATTTAATATTTTTTCGAAATCGAAGGTTTATCAAGATCTATTTAATCTATTTGATTCCATCATATTCTACCTTGTTGTCCATCTTGAGAGAATTTCCACGTGTACAGCCGCTTTTCTGGAGATTAAAACCAGATATTTGTGACGACGAAGTCATTTTCTTGTCAGAATTCGATTAGGCGTTCACCTCTTTGATTTCTCTATCCCAAGCCAAAGTTTCCTGTAATGTTTTGCGTTATCTTCTGTTCCACTTTAGCGTTAAAGTCGCCGATAACTATTGCTGTTTCGTGTTCTTTGTTATTTTTAGCACTTCTACTTGATGGTAGAATTTTCTGCTCATCTATGTCAGCAGTGGGAGCATAACTTGGATTATATTTACATTTACAAGTTTAGCATTCAGCTATATTAACCACATGGTACTAAAGTCATAAAGAAATCTCGCTTTTCCCAAGTCATTTTCGCCATTCATTACTAGCCATTACTATTAGTATTTGTACTACTCTATTACTATTTTTTTTTGTTTCGCATTTGCAGGATCATATTTTTTTCTTCTTATCCTTACCCTATCGGCCCTTATTGATACTCTTTTTTCTCGTGGTCTCCATATAGTCACATTTCCATTCTAGTTCTCTTGACTTATAGCCACAAGTCCGGCCCAGTTTCATTTTGAGTAACATACTCTTCAACTTTTATCCGCTGCCTAATTAATTTGTTATTCTTTTTATCTCTTAAAGTTATTCATTTTCATGTTAATATTGTAATTTATAATTTCTTTCGCTGTCGTTCTTCTTTGAAAAACCTTGACTATCTAGTCTTGTGGTTAAGTACGTCTTGTTTGGCCATTTTTCTTACAGTTCTCTTCTCTGCTACTGCTACAACTATTGCTACTCTTTTGCTGCTTCAGTAGTAATTTTGTCATTTTCGTCATCAAGATTATCTTGTGGATGCCCGGGGGTATCATCCAGTTACTACGGGAAAACTATAGAACAGGATCCCGTTACAGGCCAAATGTCCGAATATGAAGAGGAATTTCTGAAAACTAGTTAGCAAAACCACGATGAACCTGAGTAAGAACCAAAAAAAGGTACATGCTGAAGCAAAACCTCGACCAAAACAGGCTAGACATCAGGAACAAAAACATATGCAAAAGTCACAAAAATAGATGTTGGTTATAAACAAAAGATTTTGTGTATATATGGTAAAAAAATGTCTATGAGGCCAACTGACCTCTTTATCTAGACTCTACACAGCTACTCTGGTAGAATTCTACATGGTAAGATGTGTGAAATATGCAAGAAAGATTTCACAGCCTTTTCTTAGCGCTAATTATTTTAAATGTAGGTCAAATCTTTTTGTTTCCAAGAAATGCATTGTATCTGATCATACTACAAACCAAGGTGTTAGTAAATAAATCATTATCAATTATTGTTAATAGAAAGTTGCGTTCGAACTTGTTAGCTACACTTACATGGGAAGAAAAACAGTTATGGCCCTACTTAAAAGTTTTATAGGCCATTGCACACGTTTTTAGGATTTACCTTCGACTGATAAACAGCTAGATCTTCGACGCCCGACTTGTACGGCTAAAACAACACGACAGAGACCTTGACTACATCTGCCAAATACTAAGGAATCATGCCCAGTCTTATTGTTAACCGATATATTGATGGTTGTCATTAACTAATATACTTCAACAATGTGATATTGAGCATTTTTTATATAAATTGCAAGCAAATAATGGTATAGTTACTGTAACTAAAATCTCTTTGTATATTTTATATTAGTCTATACAGAACATTCACAATGCTATCAAACTTTATTTGAGATTTAAGTAATAATTTCTTGAATTTAGACTATTATTGAACATTATTTTTTCAACAGTTTTATATGCAAAAAACAAATACATATTTGTAAATACAAATAGTTCTTTAAGTACATATTATCATTCCTCTTTAGAGGCATAATCCTGTTTCTATGAGCTGAATGATTTTTAAGTCTATCAGTAGGGTACTAACCTGGCTGTCGACAATGACAGATACATTAACACTGAGATGAAATCAAGAATTTATAAAGCCAGTGTAAGACCAATAATGACATATGCCTCAGAAACAAGACTCGACACAGACACAATGCAAAGGCTACTGGAAACGGTAGAGATGAGAGTACTGAAAAGAATTGCAGGAAATACGTTGAGAGATCGAAAGAGAATTGAAGACATTAGAAGAAAATGTAACGTACAGTGTATTAATAAATGGACACAAAATAGAAAAAAAGAATGGAATAACCATATAAGCAGAATGGAGGAGACCCGTATCATCAAAATAGCAAGAGATAAGTCACCAATCGGCAGAAGAAGTATCGGACGACCGCGCAAAAGATGGAGTGACAACCTTCCATAGATGTATTAATCCGCCAATGTGTAACGATGTGCTAGACGTTTAACAGTTCGAACCGTGGGAGTGTTGATAATCGCGCACCCATTTCCACGACGACACGACGAGGTGGGATCCGGAGCGGCTATTTAAGGCGAGCGACTGTCGGAATTAAATTAGTCTTGCGGCTGACGCTCTAGGCTCCCTGGCTCGCTGGTGTATTGAATCTGCGAGCCGACCCGGACAGAGAGACTTCCGTACTGAGGATTATACTCTGTCCTCAATCAAGCAGAACCCGTGGGTATCGTGCATTGAACGTTACCGCATAGCGTGGATCTGCACAACCAACTATCTCGATTGCGAGTGCGTTGGGCGCTTCTGCTGGATTGAAGTGGAAGCGAGTACAAGTCTGCGTGCGATTGAATTCGCGTATTCAATTTTTTTTGTTAGTAATAATAATTTTTCTTTTACAGGCGTCCGCCGGGGAATTCACTCTCGCGGGATCCAGACGGGGACATAGAATAAATTTTATTTTTATTTTTGTGTATACGTTGAAACTAATAGATTTATTTTTATTTCCATCTGTGTTTTACTGAGTCTGTCGCTTCGAAAGAGCTACCCGTTACAAATGAACAAGCAGAATTGTTTATAAAGAGGAAGAAGAAGAAGTATGTATTAGATTCAAAGGGAAATAAAACACTTAATGTTTCTTTTGTTTTATGTCGGAGGCAAAGCTTTGAAATACTAAAACTTTCAAGATTTAGGAAATCATA
The DNA here is from genome assembly GCF_040954645.1 of Diabrotica undecimpunctata. Classification (NCBI taxonomy): domain Eukaryota; kingdom Metazoa; phylum Arthropoda; class Insecta; order Coleoptera; family Chrysomelidae; genus Diabrotica; species Diabrotica undecimpunctata. The sequence continues at coordinate 111,118,070 of NC_092811.1, read as the reverse complement.
AGATTCTCTACGAGAAAAATTAAATTAACTTACAATATGCATTTGCAATATTTTGATTAACTCTGGATGAGATTGTATGAGAGCATATAAGAAAGGAATATTCTAGGACTGTTCATTAAGTTTCAGGACTTTTAACACTTCGTGGCAACGTCGCGTCGTAAAGGACGCATTGCGGTTGACAGTATCTTGAGAACCTTTGAAAAAATTTACTTAAGAAGGCCAAGGCTCGACTTGGCTGTTTAGATAGTTTAGATGTGGTTACAGTAGCTATGAGAACCGCTATAAAACAAGCATTAGAGGCTTTCAAGAACTTAGCATCTTTGCATTTATACATACAGGGAAAGAACTTGTTCAGCAGTACATAGACTACTACTTGATACAACTCCTATAAGTATCATGTAGGGAGCTAATCAAACAAGACTATAACATTAGATTGCGGATCACTTTTTGAGAAGCCAGTAAACCGAATCATCCCGAGATAAAGCTTTAATAAAAACTTTAATATTATAATACCAAAACGAGAGGACTGGGAAACTGTTTCGCCAGTTATAGAAAACTTGACTTGGTATACAAAGGGCTCTAAAAGTGACATATCTACAGTAGTTGGTATATACGGCATTCGAGCAAGGATCAATTTCGCTATGGAACCTATATATCGGAGGTAGAGTACAACACAGTACAACAGCGATTTAACTCAGACAGCCAAACAAGTCTAAAGGCATTGAATTCTGCTCAAGGTAATTCAGAAGTCGTATGGGACTATTTGAATGGGTTTTCATTGTTAAGAAGTCGAAATCGATTCGCCATTCTGGGTGCCAGTGCATAAGGATTACCGGAATGACAAGAAAACTGATGAATGGGCACTACAATATGCATCCATTGATAAATTGTCATAAAAGTAATCTCTTAAATGTTAGATACACACTGGTGGGGAATGCTAAACAGTTTGTGAAAAGTCACTCGGTTGTATCCACAGTACACTTACTGAGCGACAGTCGACAGTTTGTTAGGATGGTAGTAGATCAGTTGACTAGTCAATTCAGTGTAGGCTCAGCAAATTACAGCTTCATTATGAAGACATTACAAGATCAAGATGCATAGTAAGCGGCGCGGAAATACCAGAAGTTCAGGCTATTTGAACAGGGCTGTTGAAAGTTCAAGATCAAGAAGACAAGGTTAAATTAGGCTTTATTGAGGTTGGCTTCTAATGAGAAAAAAAAATATGAAAAGATTGCAATTGTGAGAGGTCGTGTCTCTTTGACTGATATATATTTGACTCAAATATAAGTTGTCTAACAATTCGTGAGATGGAATGATGTCCCTTAAATTAAAACGCAGGAATGCAAATGCAAATGCAAATTAATGCAATTAAAACGCAGGAATGCGATATTTCTGCAAATATGTTCCAAGAATGTCTGCAAATGTATGCCAAGTTCAGGTTGATAAGAAAAGACCTAGCCTTTCGATTAAGTTAGAAACCTTCACAAAAGTCAAAAAAGCACAAGAGGTTAAATATACTGTCGCTAACGGATTTTATTTTCGACTTAAAGGGTGTGGTACATATACACAGACAAATAATTGATTCCTTTATCTTCAAACACTGAATATTATGCGTGAAACTGAGCGGAAAAGCTGCACAAAACAGCTGCACACAACACACCATTTCATTTCGACTTATTCTCGATTTCTGCGCAGAAACCAGCGTAACTATCATCTCTCAACACCCACTGAATCTAAATTTATTTTTTTCTGGGTACTTTTCCGGATTCATAAACTAAAGAGGTGCTTGAAACGACACAACTGTTTAATTTTAGCGAAAATATTATAATCTGAAGAAAGAACAGCATTCCGTAAGGACCATTTTTAAAGCTTTGGTCACTAAACTTTTAATAGTCCTTTGTAATCTTATCTGTGCTATTTAGTTTTATTGTGTATACCAAATCTATAGGCGAACATTTATAGAGAAATAATGAGAAACAGTAATTGAGACACAGACTGATGATATCCATAATCATTGGGCATATACGGTAATGACACTGTTATATTATGAATAATATCAAAAATAAATTAATAGAAACCCAGAAAAACTTACACAAATGTCTATCCTCAAGAATCCTTAATATCTCGTGAACGAAAATATGGTTAAAGAAAGGGTATTACAGAAGTACAACAAACTTCGATGAGTCATCATCAAAATGCTGAACGATCGGAATTACGACATTCATTCAATTTTACCAACAACTTTATTTGCGATTCGCAGAGGCTTGCACTTTCCACGGTCTCATTGACATAGAAACTTAATAAAAATAGCATTATATTGCTGCCTATATCTATGTTTTTACCCATCAGATGTATTTGTCTTCTATATAAATTGAAAAAAGTAAGGAAAATTATTTTCTAGAATATTTGATTTTCAATTCCTTATTAATTACTTATCTAAACTACTTACAAATTAAGTTATTCATTTAATTATGCTTATTTCGCTAATAATAATTTAGAAAATCTAAGAAAATTATTCTATTTTATTTTGTATATTCGAATAGAACCAATTTTGTTTCTACTATAGTAAGAAAATTTATTGGAAGACTAAGTATATTGCGATTTATATATTCAATTACCTACTTGATAATCTGATTTAAATTATTAACCATATTTCTATATTAATAAACAATTTATGGTATATTAGAAACAACATTTTCCTATTATAGTTTTTCTGTTACTATTATGTCTTTACATATATGTTATAATAAATATAGGGCTACTATAGTAAGCAATAGTTGCAAATGTTAACACAACCACAAACACAAAAATAAATATGGTTTTAAAGAAAAACTAATGTCAAGATAAATATATATCAAAATTTTTGTTAGCGATTTAATCAAGATGTTTTCATTTGTAAGGATAATTATGTAATCCAATGCTCGAAAATTCAAACTATTATACTGTAATCATTGTCCTCAAGCTAACGTAAAAGTGACATTATGTGACATATGTCAAATATTCGGTATCGCTGTAGATGTAAGATGTACGAAACGTTTATGATTTTTTATGAAGTTGACGTGTTTGTCATCATTTGTGTGTTTGCATATTTTATGCGAAAAGCGAAACACCTTTTCAGATAAGTCTTTTTTGAAATGTATATTGTTTTATCAATATTAGGTTATGTGTTGATAGTCAATGAAGGCGTTTAGTTAATTAAATAAATAAATTATTATACATTATATTAAATACTTAATAATTTCAATTAAATTTTTTGTTTTTTGCTATCAAAATCATTTGAATATAATTTTTTTATCTAGTTTTTTTTCATAGATTTCCTTTTGATGGAGAACAATAAACTCATTATAAAATAAACGTGCATGCCATTGTTGTAGTAAAGATACTCCAACCTCTAAGCGATAGGTCTTTATGACACCCGATTATATATAAGCCGACTGCCTGGTCTATTTATTATACGTCATTGCTCTTTCGATATACTGGCCTCCTACCAGTAAGGCTTCTACCAAGACAAGTATTGTTGTTGTTACAAATTTTCATGAATTTGATTTTTTTTAACGTTGAGGGAGAGTCCATATTCTTTGCTACGGTTTGGATTTATTGAATTTATTTAAACTATATTTGGTTGAAGTGTGTCTCTGGATCAAATAGTGTACATAAAAATACCATAGCTACAAGCAAAGCTAAAAAGATTTACAGTATGAATCAGATACCAATAAAGCTGAAAAAATATTCAATTCTTGGACATACACATTGGACAAATTCAAATTTCAAATTCGTGGACAAATTGCTCCCGATAATAATAACAAGATCATAAATGAAGCGAATGAATGGAATAAACTAAAGAAAAAGAGAAACTTAAAGCTACCCTAAAGTGATTGCTGTATTAAAACCAGGATCCCTGCAGGATCCAGAAGACCCAAGAAGCTACCGTCCTATCTGTCTCCTCTGTTTACCATTCAAGATGTACGAAAGATTGATATTGAAATAGAATCAATCCGCATATAGAAGAAAACCTTTTAGAGGAATATGCAGGCTTCCGAAGGACGGAGATGAAAAGGTGTTAAGAGACCAGATTTGTACTCATTCATCTAACAATTCTCTACAAAATAACAAAAACCTACAAAATAGTTAAAATCCTCCAATCAATTCTGACTAACCGACGTTTTCATTTGAGTTCCAGGAAAAAATAAGTAGATGGTCTGTCCAAAGAAACGAAATACCACAAGAAGCAGTACTCTCGCCAGTCTTCTTTAATATATACACTAATGATCAACCAATCCGTAATGCCTAAAAAACATTTATTTATAGGTAGTCTTTTGGATCTTTAGCATCTTACAGACGAGCTTGAATCAATGTCAAGTAGATAGGCAAAGTATGTTCCGGCGCGTCCCCCACATCTCAAATAAGTGACATTTGACATAAAACGTGGCATATGTCACGTAATGTCAAGTATTATGTCACGTTTTACATCAAATGTCACGTTTTATGTCAAATGTCACTTTTTATGTCAAATGCCACATATTTACGTTTTGGGGGTTGCGCTTTAGGGGATGCGCCAGAACACTACTACTGTCTATCTACTAGGTCAAGATACTACATCAAATAATACATAAATAATACAAATCAACCTTTTCCATCTGAACAACAGGAAAACCACAATAAACCTTATCATTCATTGTTCACTTCCCAATTACCTCGGAGTTACTCTAGATCGAACATTGAGCTACAAACAGCGCATTGAAAATACTAAAGCTAAGATCCTTATTATTTTTCTTCTTAGCCCTCTGTCGTCGATCTTTGGGCATATGCCTTTCCCAACTTCTTCCATTGATCTATATCCTGAGCAACATACTTCCAATTTGTTCCGGCTACTCGTTTTATTTCATCTACCTATCTAATCTGTGGTCTTCCTCTTGGTCATCTACCTTTATAAGATCTCCAATGTTGTATTGCGGCGTTCCAACGTTGATTTTTTTGTCTAGCAGTGTGGCCTACGAAGCTACATTCAAGTTTGACAATTTTGTTGTATAATCCTCGACTCTTATTTTTGATCTTACCCAGTCGTTCCTCTTTTTATCTGACAGTCGTATAAGATCCAAGCTGGAAATAATGTGCTACAAAGACTAACATCATCCAGATGGGGAGCTAAACCAAATGTACTACGGACAACTGCGCTAGCATTCTACTTATCAACAGCAGAATATGACTCCCCGTTTGGGAGCGATCAAAACACACTTATAAAAAGACAGTGTAATAAACAAGACTTGTCGACTGATTACCGGCTGCCGTGAAAGAACTAAAGATATAAGCCACCATTGTCATCCTATATTTTTCCATACTGCTGTACATAAACAACTTAAATCTAGAATATCCTTCATTGACAAAGTCGAGCCCTTATCCCACAACGCAAAAGCTATTAGATCCAAAATGTGAGAAGAGCAGCAAACAGATATCACAAGTACCTTAGCAATACTCCCACCAGGTGCACAGCTTAACTAGCAAAGATGAAAAACACTGAATAGACTGCGTACAGGTGTCGGAAGATCCAAACAAAATATGCAGTGTGAACCAATCAATGAGACACCTATTACAGTATCGTCTCGAAAACTGTGAGCAAAAGTGCTTTGATGCAGACTTAATGGAATGCAACGACGTAGCATAGCTTATACCAACCACTGGTTAAACGAAATATGAAAGTTTTATTGTTTTAATTCATTTTTATATCGACGTCCATCTATTTGAATGTATTTTATTTGTTTATTTTTACTGTGCTGCATTTTAATTTACTCTAAACTCTAAGATTTATTAACAGTGTAGCTCGTACAGGAAATAAATTTATCAGTGATCCATAAGGAACTTATTAAAAACCCGATAGATACTTTTTTTGAAATAGTGAGATAACTCTAGAGAGAAAAATATCTAGAGTCTTAAAACTTGGTACATACGTTCATCTTTGTCCCAAAAAGAATCCTATTGGATTTGGGGTCGGCATACCAAAGTTACAAAGTTGTTGATAGGGATAATTGAAAACTTCATGAACACTAGATTATTAATTTCACACAGAATTCAAGATAAAGTATTAAAAACATCTGTTAGAAGAAAAACAATGAACACTCCAACTATTTTACTAACGCAAAAACTAGTTTGATCCTGTCTTGCTATGGGAATGCACTACAGACAAATAAATGTTTTCAGTAATGTCGGATTTCATAGTTTCGTTCGTAGATTGGTTGAGTCAGATTCATGAAATTTCGTAGAATCATTAACTGCTGATAAAGAGGAGACATAACACATAACCGGTTGTACTTCAGCCAGTTGACTTATTGTACATCTTCACAGTACAGTTGGCTTGGTAAGCCAGTACCTAGTAATTAAGTTATGGCCGCTACTGGGCCTGGTCTTGAAACTTGGTAATACAGTTCCTTTCGGTCATAAAATAGGACGTGTTTAATTCGGGGTCAAAAGTTACAGTATATTTTATTATTTAATTATCAAGAAATCTGTCGAGTGCTTCGATACTCTGTTTTATTGGTTTATTTAAATTACCTTACATAAATGTTAACACCTACTTAAGTTACAAATTTAAAAACTGTTGTTAGTTTGATAATAGCGTATCAAAACAAACATACTTTTATAATGCTCTAATTTTGTTTTTTTTTTCGAAAAGTTTATCTATACAATATCACATATCGGTTAACAAGTACTGGGTCGATGGAAATGTATTGCTGAAAAATAAAATAAACAAATTATAAATATGGTATACGCTTGCGGACGAATAGTATGTGCAACTATTTCAACTATTTATGATTTTAAAAGCCAAAACCGCCAGGGAAACTGTGTTCAGGAATAATATCATTTTCAAAAAAAATTTACAAATATTGAATAGTCATTGATAATTGTTGACCATGCCATTTTTTTCATATTTATTTATAGCAAAATAAAAACAACTTTAAAAATACGTATGGAACGCTTGATGATATATTATAATTGACCTGAAATTCTCAAAATGTGACCACACGGGGTTGGTCAGTCAAAAGAGTCCACTCCGATATGTGGCAATATTCATTGCATTTAATGAAAATACCAAAACAGGTTGATTTTTATTACAAAGTGCTTATCTTTTAGGGATATAGCCATCTATGATTTGTCAACCCACTCCCTTTTAGCATTGCAAACCCTTAATTTTAAATAGGGAATAAACCATGTGTAGCAAATCATTAGACAGATATTTCGCTGGAAAATTCAGGCATCCATAAATTATTTTCGTATTAACTTTTATCGTGTAAAAAAGTTTCAATTTATTAAAAGTGTTCTCTTTCTCTCCATTGGCGCTAGAGCCCAAATCGATCCTTAGGCTCCTCCAAACTATACCTCAAACCTTGCCAGTCCGGTGCCGATCTTCTCCAGGTTCTCACGTCTAGCAAATTTTGCGCGTCCGCTGCCATTTCATCCTTTCACTTTTTCCGTGGCCTTCCTTTTTGTCTTGGGCTCTGCATTTTACTATGACATATTCAAAAGTCAGGTTGAATAGTGTCGGTGCCAGCTCGTCTTCTTGTTATTAACATTATTACAGTTCTTAAAAACTAAAGGTAACGCCAATGTTTTGCTAGTGTTAATGACAAATTTTTTCCGCCACGTCAAAAACTTCAGTGAAAGAAATTTCCAAAAATTGTTATTATATGAACTTCAGTTATATGAACAACATACAAATGGTACTGTAAATCTACATAATAACCGTTACTGGGCTGATAAAAATTCTAGAGTTTTCTACAAAACACATATTTTGCAGCCATTGAAATGAAATTAAAAAATTTAAGTATGAGCATGGATCTATTGGGATCATATTGTTGGGGTCATTATTTTTATAACAAAATTTAAACGGAGAATCACATCTAGAATTATAAAGAGGTAATATTGACCTCCATATAATTATCATTGATAACAGGTACTCAGAAGATGATTTATTTTTTCATCAAGACTTCCTTATTATAGTATAAACGTAAGGCGATACCTTAATCAACGGAGTCATGAATGACTCCTTATTGAATGACTAGCAAGATCCTCCCATTTAACTCTCCTGAGCTTCTTCACATTAGGTGATTTAAAAAGCAAGATTTATAACATTCCTGTTTCAGTAAAAGAACTAAAACGACGAATAGTGGATGAATGTAGTCTTGTAACTCTAGAAATGCTTCAAAAAGTTCATCCTAATTTCGAACAACCACCTTATAATTATATGTACGTTGGTGGATATCATTTTGAACATTTAACTAAATGGTAATAGATGATGAATAAATTGTATTGAATTATGAATGTATTAATTTAAAATTTAGTTCACTCTATTTTCGCGACGGTTAATAAAGTTTCCTATTAATGTTGCAAATTTCGTTTTCATGTAGTTATTGACGTGGTGGGAAGAATTTTAATGAGCAAACAAATATAAACAAACAAACATGGATGCTTGAATTCTCCAGCGAAATACGCGTTAAGGATGTGCTACACTTATATTAGTATATTTCCTATTTAAAATTAAATTTTTGTGGTACTCGAAGGGAATGATATGACAAATGACATATCTATATGTCACCTTTGAAATAAAAATGGAGCTGCGTTAACATTTTCACAAAATCTAATGAGTATTGCCAAATTTGAGGGTGGACAGTTTCCTCGTTCAAAAAAGGTTATGATAATGGCAACAGATAGTGTTATATTTAAATCGATGCATTCAGGAATATCAATGCTTGATTATACAATAATACTATCAATATGCTTTGATGATTTTCAATCAGAAAGGATGTTACCATTTTTTAATGCAGTTTACCTACAATTTAGATAACAGATTTTACAGAAATATCTATTGAATATGGAGACATTTATGTGCGTTACATACTTAGAAAGGTCTACGTCGTGGAAACGCAACGCACTGCTAGTTTTCATATTTGTTGTATTTTTTATTACAATACTAGCCTGTTTTTAAGCCAGTTCCTGTTCCTGTTCTTTGCACTAGCGTTACAACTAAATCTTAATACAGAAAACTTTTCTGGAAGATTCATTTAACACTTTAAATTAATTTAAACAAACACACTTCATCGGTCTCTGTGGGTGTGCATTTGTAGATATCTATGCATGTTTGATGATAGGTAAGTATCATATTATACATAAGAGCATAAGAGCTCTTAAAACGCATTTAAACAAAAAACAGTGTCTTAAAAAATAAGAATAGCACAAAGTGAGATATGGCATTCAATGATAGGAATCACAATAAAAGACAAGATCAGAAACGAAGACCTACGAACATAACCAGAGCTACAGATGTTTTGAAGAAAACATGCTAATTAAAATGGAGATTCATCATTTTCATCATTTAAAAGGGAATGTGGTGGCTACTTGTCAAGGATTAAGGATGGAAGTGGAGACGCAAGTTAATCGAACGTAGACCAAGAACAGATAAACGAAACAGAGGAAGCCCACGTACACGATGGCAAGATAATTTGGAATAATTGGATCCATACTGCAAAAGACCTTATACTCTGACTACAAACCTGATAATGGTGATGATAAATACCGTTCCTTTATTGTTTAAGTTGATTAAAGTTGCGATTTTTATCTTTAGGAGTCTATAAACTCTGTTTCTTCTGGTTCGATGGCAAGTGTCTTGTATGGGTGATAGCCAGGAATTCTTTCTTTCTGACTTTTTAACCACGTCCACGATCGACAGTTTTAAATGTGACACAGTAACATTAAGAGTTTACTACCGGACGGTAGCTGACCGCCAATCGGAGCTTGCTCACTTTAAGTCCTGTAAGTATCTCATCAATTTTAAGTACAGGCGTAATTATACAGATTGAACGAATTTAAAACGGAACATACAATTTAATATATGTCTGTTTGAACTGCATTTGAAATAGTGGACCAATATAAAACTTGGACAAAAATAAATCCATACCCGGTGATAGACATTGTATAAAATATCGTTCAACTATCTGTCTCCTTTAAAGGAAAGAGGAGCTTGCCTAATAGTCGGAGAGATAGAGCCGAAATTTTGAACTGATCAGTAATATGACATTTCTCTATTGGAATATATTCATTGTAACTGGGTTAAGACTTTGTCTTACAGGCGGACGCCCCTCGTGGTACAGGGGGTGGCTATACAGGGATAAAATTGTAATTTTTTTCGGAAAAATTAACGATCGATAATATGGCTGAAAATTTGCCCAGAGTAAGATCTTGGTATAACTAGACGAAATCCCAAAGGGCGGACGCGAGAGTGGATACATAAGGGGTGGCGGACAGGAATGAAATTGCAATTTTTTGGGGAAAAATTAAGACGATAAGTAATATGTCCGCCATTTTCATGGCTCATTATTTAGCCCCTAAAAACTCTAAATCCAAAAGAGCGGACAGCTGGGTTGGTACAGAGAGCCATAAAACGGGGTCAAATGTTCCACTTGCCTGCGCATTTTAGGTCTCGGTAACAATTTTCAAACTGATTTTATTATGATATTTTTATACCCATTGATTTGAAAATTTGTATGCTCACTTCTGTTACTATTCTGAAAAGCGTCAAGTAGAGTTTTCCTCAAAATTTTCCAAAAAAATTTCCGTAAATGAAAATTTTCGTAATTTTTTGAGGTAAAATCTGATTTGTAGAATCCTTTCGATTTTCTGTCAGTTATACCATAACGATTCAAACCCAAAATTTTTCCAAAAATTTTCAAACGATTTTTCCGATAAGAAAAAAAAATTTAGAAAAACTTTAAAAATTTCGTCATTTTTCTCACTCTCACTGATGTCATCACATTCATCATCTTTGTCACTTTCACTTTCAATAATATCACATTCATTATCTGCTTCATTTTCAATCACTACTTCTCGAATTGATTCTGGCATCTGAGGTCCACTAAACCATTTGAATTTATATGTTTCATCTTCAAACTCCCAACCATGTTCTTCAACAATCAATTCTGTTGGTACTTTTTTATGAGCATTTGTCCAAATATTTGAAATATAATGTGCTCGCAGTAGATGTTGGTGTAATTCATCTTGACATGGTGGTAAGCTTGAAGCATCGAAATTTTTTAGTTTTTTTTTTAAAAAGGCTCGTTCATATCATGCAACTTATACTGCCGGTTAAATAGTGAAAATCTGACATCGTTTACTTTTCTTTTTGGAATTGTTCTCGTCAGTCCTGTTCCATATAAGTGACATATGAAAGTTTCTAAGGTTTCAAAAACTTCATTACAATCGAAGTCAGTTTCACCAAGTTGGATAAAAGCATCTTGATACTTATTACATTTAGCGCATGCGTCTAGAATTACTGATCTAAATTGAACGCGCATCATTATTATTTTAATATTTTAAAATAATAATGATGCAAAATTAATGTCCAAACAGAATTTGTAAAATTATAAATAACTAATAAAAAAAAAATTCAATCAATTTGAAAGTTAAAAAAAATATTGAAAATATCTAAGTACAAAGTAAATTTCAAAACTTAAAAAATTGATAATTCCACTATTCAATTGATTTTTATTAATAATTATTTGTAAAATGTTAAAGGAATTCTACAAATTGAATTTTACCTATTGATAAATAGAAATAATATATTATGTATTTGATTATTAATGTAATAATAAATCAAATTTTTCTTATATCTGAACAACCATTATTTATGCAATATAAATTTAAAAACCTTTTTATTGTAATAAAAAATAAGTAAAATTACTATTTGTTATACCAAAAATATTTAATAGTTAACATTATAAAATTACTTTAATTTAATAAAATATCAAACATTTATTCAATTAAAAATTAATTCGTAAAATATTTATATTTAAGAGAAAAATGTGATTTGTAAAGTAAATATGACTTTAGTTTGAAAAAAAAAACATTATCATAATATCATTTTAAAACTACAAAATATTCTATAAAAGATTCAGACGATGACGTAGAGTTTTATCAAATGTTTTAGAAAAGTTTTTTTAATTTTTTTTTTCTTATCGTAAAAATCGTTTGAAAATTTTTGGAAAAAAATCATGGTATAACTTACAGAAAATCGAAAGGATTCTATAAATTAGATTTTACCTCAAAAAATTACGAAAATTTTCATTTACGGAAATTTTTTTGGAAAATTTTGAGGAAAACTCTACTTGACGCTTCTCAGAATAGTAACAGAAGTGAGAATACAAATTTTCAAATCAATCGGTATAAAAATATCATAATAAAATCAGTTTGAAAATTGTTACCAAGACCTAAAATGCGCAGGCAAGTGGTACATTTGACCTCGCTTTATGGCTCTCTGTACCAACCCAGCTGTCCGCCCTTTTGGATTTAGAGTTTTTAGGGGCTAAATAGTGAGCCATGAAAATGGCGGACATATTACTTATCGTTAATTTTTCCCCAAAAAATTGCAATTTCACCCCTGTCCGCCACCCCTTATGTATCCACTCTCGCGTCCGCCCTTTGGGATTTCGTCTGGTTATACCAAGATCTTACTCTGGGCAAATTTTCAGCCATATTATCGATCGTTAATTTTTCTGAAAAAAATTACAACTTCATCCCTGTATAGCCACCCCCTGTACCACGAGGGGCGTCCGCCTGTAAGGCAAAGTCTTAACCCAGTTACAATGAATATATTCCAATAGAGAAATGTCATATTACTGATCAGTTCAAAATTTCGGCTCTATCTCTTGGACTATAAGGAAGCGATAAGTGGTTTGACAGCATAATAATTGCTTGTGTAGTCTAGTTTTCACAGTGATTCTAGGCAACCTATTTGGGAGGAGTTTTGACTTGTTCTTGAATGAATTCAGAATCCAGCAGCCCGCTGAAGTATTGGATTTTTATAATATAATTATTTGACAACCTTTTGTTGGCCAACCACCTAGAGCGGAGTTGAGCCGAAATACATTGATTTCGTATGTTCCGTTTTAAATTCGTTCAATCTGTATATATACCTCTTTTCTCAGCCATATTTGCAATAAAGTCTCCGAATTTTTTTAGAGGATTTAACTAGTTCAAATTATAATGGCATATTGGTATAAAAACTTTCAGTTTCCTTATGCACTGTTCTTTTCTGCTCTTTCTCTTAGAAATTTTTTTGTAACCAGATATTTAGATGGGTGCCAAAGAGTATCGAAAGCTGAATATACTTTGAATACTTTATTCGAATATTTATATATATTATTTAGAAAAATTATATGAATCAACAAATGTATTATATATATCTGATTAATAGAAATATGTCAAATTAAGGAAATTAAAACACCACGTATGGTATACATTGATTTAATTATTTCATTTTAACATCTACAGTATATTTAATGGGAAAATAAAATCAAAATATTTATGATTAATACTACTTCAGTATATGTTCCATCAGAATGTGACAATAAAAATGTATTTCCAATAATTATTGACATTTTTGTACTATATATATGCAGGTTCGTAAAATAAAGCAGCAGGCCGCTAAGACAGTACTAATAGACCTAATACCTAATAAAACTAATAAATCTCCAGCCTCTAAACATTATAAGAAAAAAAGTAATAACGTAGGGTACATAGAAAATGACAAAAGGAAAATAAGACAATGAGAAGTCTTTTGACTTCATGTTTCTTCGTGTAGAGGTCGCTACAAGCTTACACAGTATATTGATATACTATGCACAGTCCTGCTATAAATATTGATACAAGTGTAAACGCGGCTTGTACGGCTTACAAACTGAACGCAGCTAAAAGTTATGTCGGCATTACTGACTGCTGACATGTTCTTCATAAATTTGGAATAGAAAGAGCTCGAATTTTTGAATTTTGGATATGGGAGGAATAAGTGACCGTAATAGATCCGACCGGCATTGGGTGGCTCATGCGCCACAGCTTATTAATGTTGTTAAGTCAAAAATTAACAAAAATCCTCCCCAAAACAAAAAATTATTCTTGTGAAATGGATATTGCGACGAAAACCATGATTTACATTAACAAATAAGACTTGGGACTTACCAAAGCCTTATTGTTGCACTAAAACAAAAAAGGAAAAAAAAATTAAAACTCATGTTGTCGATGTACGGTAAAGCGTGTTACAAAGAAATCCTCTTTACAGAAAAAAAATTTAGTCTGGAGAAAACTTTCAATAAGCAAAACTGTTCGCGAACTGTTGCCAAGGATGAAACGAGAACATTTTCCTGCCCCAATGATGGTTTAGTGGAAAGTGTTCTATGGCGGCGTAACTTCATTATCATTTTTGTGAAAAGGGCGTTAAACCAGCGGCAAGAAATTATTAGCGGGACATTTTAACAAATGAAGTGGAGCTTCTAAACCACACCTTTTCCAAAATAGACCATGGATATCCCAGCAATACTCTGCATCTGCGCATAAGGCGAAAACAACTCTACAGTGGCTTGAAAATCATATACCCGAATTTATTAGTAGTGAACATTGGCTCAGCCAGACCAGATCTTAATCTACTCTACAAATAACTGTGGTTATTTTTAGAGGGCATGGTCTGTACAAGACGTCATCATAATCAATGTCCTAACAGACTTCGGCGCTGTATTTTTTTGCTCTGAAAAGATTTGTGGTTGTTGTGATGAACCACGTACGTAGATTTTTCAGCCAGGAAATCCTTCACTTTCCTAGTCCCCGTTTTCCTTCTACTTTTCCTTGTAGAATTAATTGCAGCAACAAATATCTTTCTATGTTCCACATGATGTGACCATTCTTAATAAAAGGTCCTGGTTAGTAACGTACTCGGTATAGAATATCTTCAGGATTCGACAATAAAGCCACAATTCGAGAGCCTCAATTTTCTTGCAGACAGCGTCTGTGAGAGTCCACGACTCAACTCCACAACACATACAACAGTATAGGAAAGATATAACATCGTAGTAACTTGATTTTTATGGGTACTGATAAATCATGGCATTTGAATAGCTTAGCCATTTTTTGCCAGATCTTGCTTTCTCTATCCTACATTTTATTTCTAGGGAATGGTCCCAATTTTCATTGACGTTCGAACCAAGGTAAGTGTATGCTTTTACTCTTTCTAATGGTTGACCATTCACACTGACTCTTATACTTTGTTGTTGCTTCTTAGAGATCATCATACATTTTGTTTTCTTAATGTTCAGTGAAAGTCCATATCTCTGACTGACTTCTGTGATTCTATTCATTAGCTCCTGGAGTACTTCATAACTGTCAGAGAATACTACCGTGTCATCCGCGTATCTGGTGTTATTGATCATTCTCCGTTAATTTAAATTCCGGCTTCAACATGCTCCACTGCTTCTTCAAAGATTTCCAAAGAGTATATGTTAAACAGCAAGTGTGATAGTATACATCCCTGTCGAATCCCATGTTTGATATCATCGGATTCTCCTGCCTCTGCAGTTCATTCGATTAGTAATGAATTTTGTAAAAACTTTTGAAATCAACTCAATAGTTTAAATTTTTTTTAGTTAAATACCTTGTATCAATACTTATGGCAAGACGTATATAATGCTATGGCATAGACAAATGATATATTATAAACACCATTTAATTACTACGTAGAACTTTTGATACTTCTGAACTTCCAATACGTATTGGTTACTTATCACCGATTATAATTAAAAACGGGATGGAAAAAAATTTACGACAGCGGGATGGGAAATGCGATATTAAATCTGTTTAACTACCCATTAAGCGGGAAATATTATAACATATTTATCACAATAAGTCAGTCAATTGACTGGAAGACTTAGAACAGAGATATAATCTTATAGCACTAAAGTCTGAAAATAAAAATTATAAATAAAGTACCGAAGTATCACACTAAGAATGCTATGATAGGTCTAAGAAGCAAGAACATCGGAGAAGAAAAATAGAAAATCTGATTGATCTATATTTACATAATATTCTTGGAGAATATTTTAACATATTCCAATTTTTTGTGTATATATTAATTTTATTATTTATTCTCACCTCCTCTGGGTAAGTTTTCTACCAGATTTACTGATGTACTCATTATCATATTCTTATTGTCATATTCCAAGGAATACTTTTTGAATTAACTTTTTGGTAATATTCTTTTGTGCTTGACAGAAAACAGTCTTCCTAATTCGTTTCTCGAAATATTACAATCAATTTTTTCGTTTTATTTTCGTTTTTATGTAAAGCACAATAACTACACAGATTTAGATATTCAGATCAGATTAAATTATTAAGACGTATTTGTTGCTGGAAACGGTAACTTGTTTCCAAAACGATACATAATGATAATTCTAGAAGATTTTTAACACAAAGAGTATGAGAAAGAAATGTATAGATTTGAAAATGTGGATAACTAAATGTAAAGTAGATTATAATAAACGAAATTATCAATGGTAATTGTAAAATGTGAATAATTAAATGAAAGTAGACGATTGCATTTTTTTCAATTCGAGTTCCAACATGCGATGGAACACATCAGGAACACTTGTGGTAGCTCAAACTGAAATAAAAGTCTCTAAACTATATACTCGGCCATTATAGTACCATAACATGCCGGAGTACGCTAGTAGCGATCTCGAGTGGGTTAGTATCTAATTTTGATAATATAGAACCTCTCATGTAACCTAGTAGATCGATTGAAATAGAATAGATGAACCGCCATTGGCCAATATTCACACGACTGATATAGAATTGTGATATGGCATTAGTAAATTCCAGAAGAATGGAGAACGAGCGAACTAATTCTTCTATTCAAAAAAGAAGATAAAAACAGCCAGAAAACTACAGAGATATAAACTTGTTAAATACTACGCTAAAACTTAGAAGTAAAATTTTACAAGTGCTAATAAATCAGTCGATAAGAATTGCGTCTGATTGATCTACAAAGAGTTTCGATAGAGTAAGACTCAAAGATGTAATCCATCTTCTGTATAATAGAAAAGCCCTAAATATTATAAAAACTATCGAAAACATTTACCAAAACAATCAAATAGAAGTCAGAATAGATAGACAACTTACAGAACCTATAGAAATAGGCAGCGAAATAAGACAAGCGGATTCAAAATACTCTGTTACGCAGACGACGCAATATTGATAGCCCAAGATGAAGATAGTCTGCAAAGACTGGTCCACAGATTTAACATACGAGCAAAAGAATTTAATATGACAATCTCATCTGAGAAAATTAAAACAATAGTAGTCAGCAAAGAACCAACCAGATGTAAAATAGAAATTGATGGTATCAGTATTAACAAATAATGGAAATAAAATACCTGGGAATTACACTGTCTAGCTATGGAGACCTGGACAGAAAAGTGAGAGGTCAAGTACCTGGGAATTACACTGTCTAGTTGTGGAGACCTGGACAAAGAATTGAGTAATCAAGTACAAAAAGCAAATAGACTGGCACGATGCCTTAATAACACTATATGGCGAAACAGACACATTAACACTGAGATGAAATCAAGAATTTATAAAGCCAGTGTAAGACCAATAATGACATACTAGCGGACCAACTCGACATCGACCGGAAGTAAAAATATTTTTATCAATAACTCGAAAACTTTAAATGATAATTTCGTGAACTCTACGTTGAATTCTCTATTGATTTGACTAATAAAAACGAAACCGGAAGTCGACCTCAAAACCGGAATGCAATTTTTAGTTCATCAAATGTCGACATGGATATCATTTAGCAGTTAATTTTGCATGCTGATCACGAATCCGGTGTCAGATTTGCTCTATCTTGACGTTTTATGCGCGTTTCGGATCACTTCCGTTGTCGGATCGCAACCGGAAGTACATATTTAGATTTGTCTCGACGAGACCTTTCGATCCATATATACATTGTGGGGTCTAAAACTTAAAGTAAATTTTAACTTCCGGTCATCTCAAAACCGGAGTCGACATGGATATCATTTAGCAGTTAATTTTGCATGCTGATCACGAATCCGGTGTCAGATTTGCTCTATCTTGACGTTTTATGCGCGTTTCGGATCACTTCCGGTGTCGGATCGCAACCGGAAGTACATATTTAGATTTGTCTCGACGAGACCTTTCGATCCATATATACATTGTGGGGTCTAAAACCTAAAGTAAATTTTACCTTCCGGTCATCTCAAAACCGGAGTC
The DNA here is from genome assembly GCF_040954645.1 of Diabrotica undecimpunctata. Lineage (NCBI taxonomy): Eukaryota > Metazoa > Arthropoda > Insecta > Coleoptera > Chrysomelidae > Diabrotica > Diabrotica undecimpunctata. The sequence goes on along the minus strand of NC_092811.1, from coordinate 111,099,974 downwards.
GACATGTATATCATTTAGCAGTTAATTTTGCATGCTGATCACGAATCCGGTGTCAGATTTGCTCTATCTTGACGTTTTATGCGCGTTTCGGATCACTTCCGGTGTCGGATCGCAACCGGAAGTACATATTTAGATTTGTCTCGACGAGACCTTTCGATCCATATATACATTGTGGGGTCTAAAACTTAAAGTAAATTTTAACTTCCGGTCATCTCAAAACCGGAAGTGAATTTTTGTACCAAAAGTATATCTTGACAATCTCATACGTAATACTAATAATATTCCGAAAAAATATTTTAATTATCTAATATGGTTTTTGAGTAAAGTGGTGGACAAGAAAAGGGCTTACCGTTTTAGTATATAAGATGCCTCAGAAACAACACCCGAGACGGCCACAACGCAAAGGCTACTGGAAACGGCAGATATGAGAGTACTATGAAGAATTACAGGAAATATGCTGAGAGATCGAAAGAGAAGTGAAGACATTAGAAGAAAATGTAACGAACAGTGCATAATTGAATGGACACAAAATAGAAAATAAGAATGGAATAACAACATAAGCAGAATGGAGGAGACCCGTGTCTTCAAAATAGCAAGAGATAAGTCACAAATCGGCAGAAGAAGTATCGGACGACCGCGCAAAAGGAGTGACAACCTTTCATAGAGGTATTAATCCGCCAATGAACAAGCAGAATTACTTATAAAGAGGAAGAAGAAGAAGATTAGTAAATTCAAGGCTTCTCTAAAAACGATTCAATTAGACTTTCGTCGATCTGTCGCAATTCCCTACCTAAAATTAACTTTTTGTAGAAGAATTATGGTAGAAAGACCGAGAACATCAACATCTAAAGTATTTACGGACATATAACTCGATGGGAAAGAACGCTTCATGGGGAAACGTGAAGAGGAGAAACGATGTCAAGGAGAAAATTGTAAAGCCAAACCACTAGCATATTGTGGAAAATGTAACATTATGTAAAAATTGTTTATTCCAATTGTTAATCTCTAGTAATATACAGAGATGGACTACTCCACTAGATGATCTCTCCACAAGCGTCAAACGATGTGCCTCCCATGCCATATCTGACTCTCCCTCAAATAGAAGTCGCTCGGCAATACATGCTTGAGCATATCTCTCACCTGGACGTCACCACACTCTTATACGTTTGTCTCAGCCCGAAGCTAGAATCTCGATTCATCGAAAAACAATACACGACTCTAATCTTATATTGTCGAAGCCAAGTGTACTATTGCAAAATTCAATCTGGATATTTGGTGTTCACAGGAAAGCGGCGGTCCAGTTAATCTAATTCGAGAAGATAAACCAGCAGCATGAAGTAGTTTCCTAACTGTCTATTCACTTACGTTTTCATTTCTCAGTTCTAGTAGATGATTCTGAATGGAAACTGTTGTGACCGTTTGATTTCTCCAAGCACTCGAGATGACAAAGCGGTCATCTCTAGTTGTTGTAATTCTGCATCAACCTGAACCAAACAAAGTACTGAAAAACATTGTTGATGCTCCTTGGTATATCCGTAACAACAACCTCCACCAGGACCTGGGTATGGAATATGTGATCGAAATAATCAAGAGAACAGGAGCAAGTCACGAGCAGACGCTGCATAGGCATGTGAATTTCGAGGAAATCCAGCTTCTAGACAACACTGAACTAAAGAGAAGACTCATAAGGACAAAACCATTGTTAGTGTAAAACAGTTTAGTGTAAAAAGCAGAGTATAGTGCTGTAAGGTTATTTCATGTTAGTTGTAGTGCATTAGTTAATAGATAAAATAAGAGTAAGCCATAGGGTAAGCCCTTAGATTTAAGTATTTGCTGTTTATTAAGTTAGGTTTAAAAATAACTGATAATTGGTCAGTTGTGACCAGATAGCAGTATACAAACACCGCACAGGTGTTATACAAAAAAAACCTGAACCATAACTTCGACTAAGCAGGCCGATCTCTTCATAACCTAGCCATATTCGTTGCACACTCGAGAGACTTGAGAGACCAACGTTTCTCGCTGACCGTGGCCATCGTATAACGGCGCCACAATCCTTGCCGCCACAACAACAGAACTTATGTTCATGCAATACAATGACAGCGACAACACTGCAAAAATAATTTACAATTGCTGTTAAAATTACAGAAACAAAAACTATGCTGATAATGGTTTTTAAAAATGGGGTAAGTGGCCCATTTTATCTCAAACGCTTATCGAAACAGCAACCAACAATAATTATTTTCAAGCAATCCATGAGTAAACTATAGTAATAGTAAATCATATATAATGTATTTAAAAAAAAAAAGGAAAAAAATACGTTTTCTTCTCATTGACCTGAATATCCAAATATAACTCATTCGGCAGTGTATGATTCCGTTTTCTAATCTTGAAGCATATTAATATTATTATACAATAATGTTTTATTATCAGAAAGATTAACATTGAATAAAAAATCCAATTTTTGGATTTATTCTTCACATCGTATTATTTATACAGAGATCTATAAAAATATTCTATATGAATTAAACACCAAAAAGAGTAATTCGTTAAAATAATAGTAGTATAGGTTGGGTACTTTCGGTGTGGGAAACTTGTTTTAACAGCTCTTATAAACTCTTCCAACTTAAAGGCTCATTTACACGACGCCAGTACCTCGTATGAAGTGGCTCAAAGGTGAGTGTATACGACTTTGGTGACGAATGATGTGGATTCCATTCCCACTACAAATTCAAAAGGTATTGCCTGAGTTGCAATTTAACAAGCTACAATTATGGTGTAATTAGAAATTAAAGAAACAACAGAAAAAGAGATATTATCCGGTCCATATCACCGCAAACTTGGGAAGAATATTTTAAAGATTTACTAACAGAGACAAGAGAGCCCTTCAAACAGCTAGAGAACTATGGTCTACAAGGCGTCAGGCTGATAGGACCACCAATCAGAATAAATGAGAGAGAAGTCGAAACCATATGCAGACGTCTAAAGAATGGCAAATCACCTGGCCCAGAAAATGTAGCTGGAACTCATTAAACATGGACCCAAAATACTAATTCCACGGATACGACAACTTTTCCAGGAATGCATAAATAAAAATGAAATACCTGAGGAATGTAAAGAATCACATATGAGCACCAATATATGGAAAAATAATAAAAAATCGAATAGAAGAAGAATACCAAGATATGGAAGCCGAAGAACAGGCTGGTTTTCGTGCAGGTCGATCTACAATAGATCCTGTCTCCTCTATTACTCAGATAATTGAAAAGAAAGTTGCTCGTGGCCAAGAAGTTTACCTGACGTTCGTAGACCTTAGGAAAGCATATGATAGTGTCCCTCTTGATAAATTATGGGAGGCACTGGGAAAAACAAATATAAATATAGAATTCATTGAAGAGGTAAAAACGTTGTACTACCAACCAACAACAAGAATTAAAAAAGGAAATCTGATAACACCGGGATTCAAAGTGACTAAAGGACTAAGACAAGGATGCTGCATATCTCCAACATTATTAAAAATATACCTCGAAGCAGCACTCAACACATGGAAGAAAAAATGTATGGACTTAACTTTGTACACTCTGTGCTTTGCGGATGACCAGGTCATCATCGCACAGGACTCTGAAGACCTTAGTTACATGATGCGAAAACTATTAGAAGAGTTTACAGTGTGGGGTTTGGAAGTGAATATGGAAAAAAACTGTGTACATGAGTATCCGAGGAGATCAACATAACCTTCTCGTAAAGGAAAATCAAGAAATCTAACTATGTGACGACTACAAATACGTAGGAGTAAAGATCACTCAAGACGGAAAATTAGATGCAGCCATTAAGGAACGAAACACACAGGGAAGGAAAGGCATAGCCTTACTGAACAACGTACTGTGGGATCAAAACATCTCTAAGGAAAATAAAAGAAGAATATACAACACTATAATAAAAAGTATCACAACATAAGGATGCGAAGTGTGGCCCCTAAAAGACAGAACAGAGAAAATGCTTAGAGCAACAGAAATGGACTTCTGGCGCCGCTCGGTGGGAATCTCCAGACGCGACAGAATAACAAACGAGAGAGTCCGAGAAATCATGGGGGTTACACATAATATTGTTGATGACATCAAAACGACACAACTCAGATGGTATGGACACGTAAGGAGAATGCCGGAGAATAGAATACCAAGACAAATTCTTGAATGGCAACCAAGAGGTAGGCGGAGACCAGGAAGGCCTAGAAGAAGTTGGAGAGAAGGAGTTGATAAAGAAATCAGGGAAAGAGAACTAGAGGACGATCTATGGAACGATAGAATGAGATGGAGATTGGAAATCGGAAGACGTCGAACGTTGTAAACCAACATTATATATATATATATATATATATATATATATATATATATATATATATATATATATATATGTTGGTATAATATATATGGTTGATAATATATATATGTATATATATATATATATATATATATATATATATATATATATATATATATATATATATATATATATATATAAGAAAAAAGAAGTACTTGTGACTCGTTTGGAACAAATATATAACTGTTTTAGATGGGTTGGAGTCAATAATAGGGCTATTGGTTAACTATTTTTTTTATTCTCGAGCTTTCAATTGTGTTTACAATTATTATCAAGAGCTAAAAAAGACAAAATACTTATAAGGTTGAACTAAAAAGAAAAAACAATTTTTGTTAACTTACCAAATAAAAATTAGTTTGGTAAGTAAAAATCACTGCTTACATGTTCAAAATATTTAATACAAAAATGTTTTTATCCAATAAATGTTTCTCTGAAAATTTTTTTTTTTTTTTTATAATTTTGAAAACATTTTTTTTAATATAAGAATAATTGAATTTATAAATAAGTTCAAATAGCAACCAATTACAAATAGCCTCAATGTCATTTATGACATTGAGGCTATTTGTAAGTTAACAAAAATTGTTTTTTCTTTTTAGTTCAACCTTATAAGTATTTTGTCTTTTTTAGCTCTTGATAATAATTGTAAACACAATTGAAAGCTCGAGAATAAAAAAAATAGTTAACCAATAGCCCTATTATTGACTCCAACCCATCTAAAACAGTTATATATTTATATATATATATATATATATATATATATATATATATATATATATATGTATGTATATATAATAATATATGTATATATATATATATATATATATATATATATATATATATATATATATATAATTATGGTGTAAATGTTCGGCGTTATTTAGATCAGACATTCCCAGCGCGATGGATTGGTAGATTAGGTAGTGTTGAATGGCCTCCTCGTTCACCCGATTTAAATCCTAAAGTCCATTTTTATTGAGAATACTTGAAAAGTAAAATTTATAAATCTAAACCAGCAAGTGTTGCAGAGCTAAAGCAAACAATTATCGATGAATCCATATTAATTTTATGAATCCATATAATGTCAAATTAACAATGGATGACATTTTGAATACTTGATTAGGTAGACATTAATTTAGCAATGTAGTAAACTTTTAATTGTTATGTTCCAATTTAGTTAAATGAAAAGATTGATATGTTTTTCGTTCACACATATGACAAACAAAAGAATGGAAACGAAAAGGATTTGTAAAGTGTGTAAAAATTTTAATTCGTAGCTGAGCACGTTCGGCTTACAAAACCATCCTCAGAGCTATGGTCAAGTTTATAGAAAAACACCACTATGAAGAGAGTACATTCCCATTGTCAAATGTGGATCCCATTTGACCCACAATTTTTTTTATAAAAGTTACAAAAACTTCTTCGAAAAAACACATCAAAGATGAGACATTGGACCACAGAACATACATTAAAAATTAATACCCGTAACATTAAACAACTCTTTTAATGTGTTTGTTGAGGAGTCTAGTGTTCCCTCTTTTATGTATTTTTTCGAAGTTTTTGTAACTTTTTAACTTTTATAATAAAAAAATTGTGGATTTTTTCACCAGGTGGAATCTCTATTTATCCGTATAACAGTTTTTTCATTGTCCAAATACTTTTGTATGAGGCACGAAACGTTCTCTGAGCGATTTAGTATCTTTATTCTGTTTGGATGTTCCAAATCGGTTACACTGCCTCATCTCATTTTGAACTTTTTCTCATTTGTTCGCCGATAAAATTAATTGGGTGGAAAGTATGCTCTTAAAATCGGTAGCCAGTATAGCTCTCACTCAGTCTTTTAAGACTGGATGTATTCAATTAGACAGAAACACATGCCTATAAGTCGAAAGTGCTAAAATAATAGCCGCTAACAAATTTCCTTACACCAAAACGACTCAATTTCGACGAAACAAACACGCACACAAGCCCAATTTACGTAACATATACTAAATATTCTTCAAATTATCTATACACAATTTTTATAGAAGACATTCTAAATTTAGTCTTAAGTTTTCCGGGTATAAAATTTACTCAAATTAGGATAATTTGGTATGATAACACAGGATTATTTCTGTTATGTGTTGTAGGTTTCTTTTACATATAAAAAATAGGTTAAGGATATAAAGACAGCTAAGTTATGAGTCTACAAGAATGTTATATATGTTATTTTGAAAGCCAGAACAGCCAGCTAAAGCTTACCAGTATAATGCAAGTACATGTAATAATTCATTGTTCAGTGACATATTCTGTTAGTTATATTAGATATAGTATCATAAGTTTGGCAACAGACCATATTTTATGACGGTTAATGCACCCATATAGCGGGAAGTAAAGCTTTACAATGTGGAAATCGATCTTCGTTTCCATTGAATTCCAACTCAATTTAGTTTAAATGAATAGTTCTTTTAAACATTTACAAATATATCATGAATTAATTATAAACAACAAATTCTTTGTGTTTATTTATGCGAATCGCAATGTTTCTTTTGGTCTGTACAATCTGCGTTTTCACACAGGCACAGGAATATTTTATTACCTCCTGCTGCTTCGCGTGTGACCTTAAAGTTAAACAACTTTGTAGAAAATCGTGTATATAAATGTTAGCAAGCGTGAGAATGTGACAAAATATATGACTATTTCTCTTCCTTTATAATTACAACTCCATAGAGATTATATGAATATATAAAAGAAAACATATGTGATACTAACCATGATTTTGATCTAAAGCAACTGTTCAATGAAATATATTTCGGTGACAGGAGTTACAATTTTGGAAAAAACTTCTAAGTATACTCACGTGAAAACAACCAAAAAATGTCTTTCTTTTACTCTATTAAGTAAATAGTCTTCGAGTAACTAAATAGATACTAAGACGCTCAAATTAAGGGTAATTAGCATTAAAAGACAACATCATGGACAAGGAGAGCAAGGACACTTTTGGATAAAACAGCTAAAAAATGGAGTAAACATGTGAGACTTGGAAGTAAACGTTCATTTTGTTGTAGTTCCTATTCATTATGGATGTTGAATACTAACACGACGATTCTGACTGTAAACGCTGCAATTCTAAAGAGTCCTATAGCAGTTACCTTGAACCATTTTAATAGATTTTATGCAGCACCTATAAGATAATATAATAGCCTCCCGAGTACCTACAGTTTTTGTTTACCTTATTCTTCAAACTTATGATAATTTCTCATGTAATATTTTTACAAACCTCTTCAAGAGATGTCTCAGAGAGAGATCAATAAAAAATGTGGCAGCAATCTTCTTTCTTCTTCAAGTGCCATCTCCGCGGCGGAGGTCGGCAACTATCATAGCTATTCGGACTTTTGTGACGGCTGCTTAGAAAAGTTCATTTGATGTACATCCATGCGACTCTCTCAGGTTGTGCAGCCATGACATTCTACGCCTTCCTATTCTTCTCTTTCCTTGAATATTTCCTTGCATAATCAGTTGGAGCAAGGTGTATTTCTCTCCACGTGTAATATGTCCGAGATATTCGAATTTTGTTGTTTTTATTGTATTTAATATTTCCATTTCTTTGCTCATCCTTCCCAGAACCTCTTTGTTTGTGACGTGTTCTGTCCATGATATTTTCGGAATTGTTCTGTACACCCACAGCTTCAATGATTCCAATTTTTTTCATTGATGTCGCATTGAAGGCCCAAGATTCCATTCCATAAAATAAAGTCGAAAAAACATAGCACCTCGCCAACCTAACTCTTAGTTCCAGTTTTATAGTGGCAGCAGTAGATCATTGTTATTGTGCTTCTTCTTAATTATCTTCTTCTTTACGTGCCATCTCCGCGACGGAGGTTGGCAATAATCATGGCTATTCTGATCTTAGGTGCTTCCGCTCTGAATAGTTCGATTAATGTGCATCCGTACCATTCCCTAAAGTTACGCAACCATGAGATTCTTCTCCTTCCTACACTTCTCTAGCCCTGGATTTTCCCTTGTATAATTAATTGAAGTATATTGTATCTTATATTACGCATAACATGCCCCAGATATTGCAGCTTTCGTGTCTTGATGGTTTCAAATGTTTCCATTACTTGTTGCCTCTTCTCACGACTTCTTCGAAGGTCATTGTATTGTAATTGTTTTGCTTTGAGGACGTCGATTAGCTCTTTGTGGCGGACTTTATCGAAAGTCTTGTTGTAATCTATGAAACAGACGTACATAACTTCGTTCACATCCAAGCATATCTGGATTATTACGTTGAATGCAAAGAGAGGGTACCTACGCCTCTACGGAATCCAAATTGGGTTTCTTCAATATCCATATCAAGTATTTGGTAAATGCGTTTATGGATGATCTTTAAAAACATTTTAAGCGTGTGAGACATCAGGCTTATGGTTCGATGGTCGATGCATTCTATAACATTTTTCTTTTTTTGGAAGACAAATAAATGTTGAGGTCAACCATTCATTGGGTATGGCGCCCGACTGATAAATTTCATTAAAGAGCTTTAAGAGGACATCCATGTACTCATTTTCTATTATTTTAAGGATATCAATAGGCAGTTGATCTGGTCCCGGACTTTTTAATTATACAAGGAGTTAAACTTGCTACGATTTTCATAGAAAATTTGTCATAACCAAGTTTGGCCAGTCACTATGTTATCAAACACCCTTTAACATTATAACTAATTTTTTACCATGAATCCTAAAGTTGCCTACAATTTTTGTTATTAACTTTTATTGCTTTTTTTTATACCGAGCTTTATTACACTAATCAATATGTACCCTGTATGTATATTTCCACCTAGTAGCTGTACTGTGTTCATATCCCGGTTTTTTGGCCGCGCGCAATACTTTTCTGACGGCTCTGGACCTAAGAGTCTTGTAGCTGATGTTCTTTAAGCAAATTCATTACCTTTTTTGTTTTGGTATATTCTACGATGAGCGATAGAGGAACGATAGAGGAAGGAATCTCTCTAGATATCTTAGCGTGGTATAAGTTATAGGAATTTCCTCTACTGCAAGTACCCACATTCACATACATAAGCATAAAAAATTATGAAAGCGTGAGAAGCTGTTGTTGCACTTAGCTGTCTTTATTTGCATTAACATTATTATTTATCAACATTTCAGATTTTTGCTAAAAATAAACAGTCAAATAACATATCTTCAACCGATAATCAAAAGATTCGTCTAGTATTTCTCCAACACAGGTTCTATCCTTGGACACAGTTTCACTGAACTAGCTGTTAGGTCGTGAACAAAAAATTCATGAAAAAAATTAGCGAGACGGGAACGTGGTGTATGACATGAAATGACGAATAATTTTTTTCAATTAATTTTTTTACCAATACATACCATTCGCGCATATCCAACCAACGCAACGCAAACATTGTAAAAATAAAAGATAACTCAGTGTATGATTTGTGTTTTTTAGATCTACATACTTTTTTAAAAGTTGTTGTTGACACAGAAACAACTTTTAATTGACAAACTCCTTTTGAAAATAGTTAAGACGTATCTACTGATAACTTATTAGTTACCTGATTTTTTCATAAATTAAAGCTTTAATTACTAAAAAAATATCATTTTTTTTCTGCAGCAGTTTTGAACTAACAATTTTATTAAATATTAAAGAGAAAGAACTTATGGTGTAAAATAAAAAAAACCATCACAAATTTATACTTTATTAAACATGGCATTGTTCACTATGTTCTTTTAGATAATAATATTAAAAAGGATAATTATACTGAATGGTCAATATTAACATCAGTAGTACCCCAGGAAACGAAGCTGAAAAGCACTTGAAAAATCGAAAAATTTCTGTGCGCTGATTATCAACTGGAATATCTAAGGGAAGTCAATAGAAAATGCGTACTATCTCATGGGTATCGAAATTTTGACTGCGTCATAGTTTTTAATAATGTTAACGCAAAAAAGGGACTTCATTCATTTCAATATTGTGAAAAAACTACGTATTGTAGATGAAAATGCTCAATAATCGACTTACGTGAAAATTCTTGCTCTTTAAAATGGGATTTTGTAAAATTAAAAAATGCTTATAAACAAGAAAGTTATTGTAAATTAAACCCGAAAGCAAGTAGTTTTTTCAATTGTTTATAATTATTAAAATATACAATAAAAATATTGAAAACACATTTCACAATGTGGTTCACCGCCCCATCGGTGGAGCAGCTTTGAAACAATACTATGTTTATCTCATTTGAGAAAAAAAAAGTTTTCAAATCGCTGTACAGGTGCTTTGTCAATGGACTACCTAAATCTGACGTCACAATGCGCGGGGTTTTTTAAAACCTTTCCAAATATTTCTAATTTGTATGTATTTGTCCCCGTAACATAATCATACTTGCAAACTGTGCATTTTGAATTTGTTTCGTAATTTGTTTGTGTTCTAGTCGATTTATTTGTTTGGTGAAAAATGAATTCCTCTAAAATTACAACGACACGTTGTGTGTATAAAAATTGTAATCTATCGAGAAAAGACGGTGTAGTGTTATTTAAATTTCCCGTTAAAAATCAAGATTTATTATGTATGGTTAATATTTTTGTATTAATTTTCTTCTTCATCGTCTTCTTCTTCTTCTTCCTCTGACTGCTCAATATCGGATTCATCATCATCATCAAGTGCAGAATTCAACAATAATCATTTTTATATTTAATTAAATACTGAAAAAATCATATTTATTATTTTTTTAAATTATATATTTATTTATTAATCCAATAATCGATTTATTAAAGTTACAAATATAATATATATTCTTTTATTATGTATGGTTAATATTTTTGTATTAATTTTCTTCTTCATCGTCTTCTTCTTCTTCTTCCTCTGACTGCTCAATATCGGATTCATCATCATCATTCTCGTTTATTAAAGTATCAGAATAAAAATATTCAAGAATATCAGGTGCATATTCACTTTCTTCATTGAAATCATCTGAAGTTGATGAAGCGTTTAGACATGATTGTCCATTACACTGCCCACAAATTAAAGTACATTGCAATCGTGATTTCCTGCATCCGCAATTAGAACCACAACTTTTCTTGCAATTGCAAAATATTGTATTCAGCAGTTCTTCTGGTGCTGGCGGTAATAATGTTGTTAATGGTTCCAGAAATTCATTTTGCATTACCCAGCCGAATTCTTGGGGTTCTAAATCATTTCCCAACCAAATTTGGGTCTGATAATAGACACGAATGATATGCTGACCAGCTGCTGCACTTGAAGGTGGAAGACTTGATAACTGCACTGGTTTGTTGAGTCTTGTTGATTTGATGAACTGGGTGTATCGAAAAGAGTCTATATCGTCTTCTGATGTTGGAGCATTATACGCTGCTAAGAAAATACGTACTCCATTTTCAAATAATTCTTGTACAGAGCAGTTTTTTTGTTGAAATAGTTGAGGTGACTGATGTAAATGGTGATTTTTTTCGAACATTTTTTATCGATATTTTAATTTTCCTATAAATCGCAGAAGTCGTATCACATTCACTAAACGCGTGTAAAAATAAGATGTGTTTCTTAGAATGAGGGTATTTATCAAAACTTTTCGATGAATATAATTTTGTCTCCGCATTACCCTTACCAATTTAAAAAAAAAAAATTCTTGTTGATGTGATTGAGCTCGTCCTATCAAGATAACTAGCAAATCAATATCTTCTCCTACAATGACGGAAGTTTTTCCTACATGTTCAGACTCTGCAATAGCTGTTTCTACAATGAGAACATCAGCATCATCTCTGGCTTGTTTTGTAGTGATATTAACAGCTTTTAATTTGTCGATAAGCATGTCTATACCGTTACCGTATAAACAGGTAAGCGGTCCCCCACTCTTTTCGCTCTATCTTAAGAAGGGTTGAAGGTACATAAAAGTACTTGAGATAAAAATTGAAGAGAATTTTCCATTCTACAATTTTTCTTACCACCTTAAATGTCATAAAGTGTAAGGGAAACGAGATATTTGCAGAAAACTCATTTTCGTGACCTTTGACCTTTAATATCTTAAGTCGCGGACACGTGATTATATGAGATTTTTGAGGTAATTTATACCATCAAAATAAAGACGTATGCAAATTTTCAGCTTATTATCTTTCATTCCGAGGTTTGCCCCCTTTTATGCCTTATTTTACTGGATTAGTATAGGATCCGATATAATATAGAACTGCACCGTTATTTTTAATGACTAAAAATTATTTGATATGTAATTCAGTATGTTAACAAAATTATGAGAAACGAAGTGTGCCTGAGATAATTTTGTTTTGAATATAATTAATTAAAAATTATTAAAAATAACTTTTTTTTATAAGTATAATAAAAATCAGGCTTGGGCAGGTATTATGTTAGGTTTTTTTATCATTCGAAACAAAAAAAGTCTTTTGTAATTGTTCTCTGAAGTTGATTGTTTTCGAGTTTTAAATAATTTAAAACTAAAAAGAAAAAAACGAAAGATTTCGATTTTCAAGGCTCAAAAACACAAGCAAAAATATTAATTTTGTAATCATCAAGTAGAAACTTTCGAAATTTTTTCTATTAAGTCAAGATAAGAATGTTTGCCATGTTTTGCATTTTTGCAAATATTTTTTAATTGGTAATGAGGAAGGTTCCTTGTGGAAAGACAGGCGATCGGGCTGGGCTACATTAACAAGTAAAAAACAATGATTTCAAATGAAAGTCCAAAATACTTATCAAGACCTGATAAAATAATGTTGAGCTTGAATTTAAGTACTTTAAAATTTCAAAAATGAAGTGAAACTTATGATTCTAAGCCTTGAAGATCATCATCCCTCGTTATTTTTTCAGTTTTAAATTGTTTATAACTTAAAAACGAAAAAGCCCTTTTTTGTTTTGAATGAATCTAAAATATTATCTGTCCGCAAAATTTTCTTTATAAGAAAAGTTATTATTTAATTATTAATTAATTATAGTCACAACAAAATTAGATCGGGCACCCCTTGTTTTTATAATTGTTAACATTCTAAATTACAAATCAAATATTTTTCATTGCAGTTAGATTTTTATCGTATCTGTATACAAAATATAATATTGACAAAATAAATTCAAACTGTTCGCGAATTGCTAAATGCTTCACAGACATATTTCTTAGAAATCATAATTCAGATAACGCTGGTATGGTGTTTAGTTCTCTGACTCATTACACTTCGTAAGTACTGCCGTAAATTTGTTGTGGTAGGGAACGATAGGGGAGGTAACGTCACCTCTTTCTACGATCATTCTCGTATGAGCGCAAATTCGTAACTAGTTGTTTCCCGAAATATCCACTAGAGTCGCTGATTCTTGATGAAATTTTAATTTTTTGGGTTGCACGTTTCTCTCCATATGCGTTGCTGATCTATTTGGGTTATTCAATCAACGGTATTACTGAATTTTTCCGTAATGTCAACAATACTACTATTAACTATTTAGACTACGAAAAAACAAATATATTTAGTCTTTTAGGGGATAAGTTCACTAGTACATAAAAAAGAATAAAACATTAATTTAAATATTTTTAACTTCGTAAATAAATAAATAATTTATTGAATAATTTTGAAATAACCCCGAGAAAAACAACAAGAACACACCTTGAAATACATTAAAAAATAATTAAAGTTTTAAACAAACAATAACATAACCTAAAATATGAACTTTCATAGTAAATATTTTAATACTTTGATATTCTCACCTCACAAATTCACATAATGAATGTTCATAACCAAAAGTCTTTATTTATTCTTCAAACAATTAAAAAACCAATATTTCCAACTTCTTATAGGACAAATTAGAAATGTTTGGACAGGTTTTTAAAACCCCCGCCCATTATGATGCCAGAGCTTAGGTAGTCCATACTTAAGAAAGGTTTTTGGTCTTATTTTCTTCATAAGATCTGAAATATTCATGTTTTTCAAAAAGTATATTGATTTTTAATCGTTTACTTACAAATAATTGATGCAGAATGAAGAACCATTTTTCGACTTATAAACATTAAAATTATTTGTGTTGTTGAAACTTAACAAAAAAAAAAAAACAAAACAAAATACATCATCTGGAAGGTTATAAAAAAAATCTTTAAAAAACAAGTGTGTGCATAGAACCGAAGATATTTTTTTTAATTCACGGCGCAATTAGGGCAGTTTGTCAATGAAGTGAAAATTTAATCAAGTTTAATATATGCCTAATTAACATTGTGGAAACTTATTAAAGTTATTAAAACAAAATAAAGGTCGCCAAGGCTGCCTGGTGGGGGAATATAAAACCCCCACGAACCCCGAAAAATTTAGTGATTCATATTTTTTCTTTTTTTGCATTTTTTCGATTTGTCCATTTTTTTACTATTTTTATTAATCAATTAAATTTTCTTTATATACTTTGAAATAATACAATGTTTGAAACTCCTTAAAAACCAATTTTAATTTTTAAAAAACGTCTCAGTGACATTTGATTTGTTTTACTAAAACTATTTAAGGAATCTCAGTGAGGGAGAGTAAGGAAAATGACACAGATACAGTAGAGGCGGTTGTATTAATATTTTAAGCGACTACCAGAAGTGACGAAATTATTATCATCATCACCGGCGTTACAGTTCATTACAGACCGAATCCTTCTTTAGAACAAGACATTTCTCGTTCGACCGATTCTCTTTCACAGAAAGCTTTTCTAACTGCAGTGTCTTCTTTTTCTTCTCACTTGAGTACGGTGCCGTACTTAGTAAGGTAAGTTGCCTTAATAAATTTCACATCAGGCTACCAAAACTTTTATACAACTCAAAGTTGTAATGCCTATACCATAATCCTTGCTCTGTAATTCCTTTTTATATAATTATTAAGGGTTATTGTTCGAAATTTTTTTTGCAAACAGTTCTTCAGCATTGTGTGTAAGTATCCATGTTACTGCTCCATATGTTCTTCTTCTTCTTGATGTACCTAGCCGTATGAATGTTGGCGATCATCATTACCATCTTTATCCCTGTCTGCAACAACGCGGAAAGGCTGCACATATATTGTGTTGAACCAGATTCTGAGGTTTTTTAACCAGAATGTTTTTCTTCTTCCTGGACCTCGCCTTCCAAATATTTTCCCCTCAGAATGGCTTGTAGGAGGAGCTAGGCATAGTCCATATATTCACGATGGTAATATTATTCTTCTTTAAAAGACCAGTTTAATTTTGCTGAACCATGTTAAGGCTATTGTTTTTAGGGGCGCTGCAAGATCTATTATCAAGAAGTATTGGTCTTTTAATTTATTCACTAAGAGTGCTGCTTTGAAATCAAATAAAATGTGGTGGATCTTCTTCTTCAAGAGCCACCCTCGGCCAGGTCCTCTAATTTTCTTCATATCCCGATGTCGAGATTTATGTCCTAGGTATGCGGTCTTTTTATCTTGATTAATACATTTCCCTTTTTTTTCCATTTTTCTCAAAACTCTGTCATTGTGACTTGATCCTTCTCAAGGCGGTTCATTGACCGACTCTCATGGTCCAAGTATCTACTTCATACATCAAGACAAATTACACGCAGCATTTGATATATCTGAGCCTGGTGTTTGTTCTGCCTAACTCTTAGTAGTCGCCTAACAAGGTCTTCATCTTACGGACGTTGCTCTTGCTATTTCTATCCTTGTTCTAGGTCAGGGTATAGATTGTCTGTTACCTAACACCTGAAGTATTAATCGTGTTTGTTTGTTTAGTATAAGTTGGAGATCTTCTGAGCTATGTACTAACATCGCTGTGGTATCAGCATATCTTATACTGTCTAACCGTGACTGTCTAAGACTTGGATGGTTGTTGATTTATTAGTTCGAGCTGCATAGCATCATTCCACAAATTATTCGGATAATGAGAACGCATTCTATTGATAATATGCCATGGATAACATGTTGATCACGGTGATGCCTCTATGGTAATCATCTTTTGAAATGACTTCTACAGATTCTTCTTTGGTTCAAAGTGATTTAATATCTGCTCTTTGCGACTAAGTACAGACCCATCCTCATCTTTACACATTATTATTCAAGGTTTGATCTCTTTTCTATAGGTATTCACCTATTAGTAGAATTGTCGTCGGCATTTTCTATTATAAAGGTTGACTAAATTGTTTAGAGCATTTTAGTGCTGCTCTTTCTTTTTAATCTGAGCCGCTCACTTTCCTACTTGTCTAAAATTGCCTTAGCACACATTATAGACCGTGGGACCAAGGACCCAGGAAGAATGATAAAATGACAGAAAACATAAATTGGATCCATAAAGAAAAGTAAGGAGTCAATATCAATAAAAACAATAAGATACGAGTGATGAAAAGAGCTTGGATGATCGAATAAACCTATTCTATTACATTAATTGCTCGTTCGAAAACTTTATTAACCTTCTAGAAACTATATCAAGTTATAATTGCCTAATCTGATACAACTATTTTTAAATGTTGTTTTCAATTTAGTCTTACATTTTGCATACTGATTGCTCAATTATTATCTGGATGATATTGGATACATTAGCTCTGCCGCGTCTTAAACCAAGTTTAGATGCACTGGTATTGAAACGCGTTAATGTCTAAAACTTGCATACCATTTTCACACAATTCATTAAACAACTTGAAACTTGCGCAGTTCTGAAAAGTGCATGGGCGTCGAAGTTTGTCCAGTCCCTTATATTTTGTAGCCCTGAGCTATTTTTCTATATTTCTTTCACCCGATGCCTTCTTTCCTTCAATCTTACCCTCCATTATATTCCATATACCAATTTTAAAAATTGGTACTTGCAATATCTCAATATGTGCCCAGGTATACTGAATTCCTTCGCTTTACTACTTGCATCAGTTCTCTTTTTATTCCTATTCGGCGTAATACTTCAACGTTGGTTGTATGATCGGTCCAGAAAATTTTATGGATTATTTTGAACACCCGCATTTCGAAGGAGTCAAGGCTATTCATGACGTTAGCTTTTATTGCCCAATTGTCTACCCCATATAACAGCACTGAATAAATGTAGCATTTTACAAAACGGTGCCGTTAAGACTCTTGTTGCTAGGCACAGTTCTCATTAAATGCTGCACTTGTCTGCTCAATTCTGCTACGTATAGTTGTGCCTGAGCCAAGGTCCTCAGTTATCCAGCTTCCGAGATATACGCACTTCGAGATTTGACAAATTTTATTACCGTTCACATTTCAAATGTATATTCGATGTTCTGCTAATGTTTGGAGACGTATTTAGATACTTGAATATTACTTTTACTCCTAATATTTTTTACATATGACCTTATTTGTATTATCTTCTTTAAAATTCCCACGTTAAAATTGATACTCTATTCATATTTTATAAAGCTGCAAGCTGAAAGCCACTTATACGTAGCCAATTATACTACGTATTAAATATCTGTGTTGAAAAATCATTACTTTACCCCGAAACGTTATAGCCAATTAAAAATAGGTTTAATTAGCTATTTATTAACACGATAATTATTTAATTTATTATGTCTCTTAAACGGAAAGCGACTCGACTTGCTCCTCAAGTTCCAACAGGCTCTTCCCACGCCCGTCTACATAAATAGGGTGGTCGCTCCTACCAATGGAGCAGAATTCAACCAGAAGTTGCCACGCGATAATCTACGCTCAGAAGGTATAGAAATATTTAAGCCAGCAGTCGCAATGGACAAACAGTCTACACCCAAAGAATCGCAAACCCTATTTCTTTACTTCCTGCAACGAAGACGAGACAGAGACTCTTCTCAGCTACTACTGCCATTATTTACAACCAAAGGTAAGTTTTCATTCTTTTGCGAGAGTAATTTATGAGTTGTGTTAACTGATTGTTCTTATATTTACAACCATATACATTTCATTCTGTAACACTTTAATTAATCACCCAGTACCATCCTCAGTACACCTAGGGGTTCTACAAGATCTAAAAATTGCTTCAGAATAAAGATTGAATAGTGGGGGAGACAAAACGTAACCCTGTCTTACACCTTTCTCTATTGGTAAGTTCTGTGTAGTTTCAATTCCCACTTTTACCGATGATGTTTGATTTAAGTAGAGTTTCTTAATGAATCTTAGGTCATTCTGGTCTACCATTCTACCTCATAGCAGTTTAATTAGCTTTGTATGTTTGACACAGTCGCACGCTTTTTAGTAATCAATGAAGCTCAGGAAAACGTCTTTGCGCTGGTCTTTGCATTTTTGAAAGAATACAGTCAAACTAAAGAGTACTTCATGTATGCTGAAGCCTTGCCTGAATCCAAACAGAGTAGGACCAATGTCAACTACTAGTTGTGAAAGATTTAGAAAGAAAATTATAAGATTCAAGTCTTTCAAAATTATGTTCGGTTTTGCCCGTTTTTTAAAATATCTTCAATATGGAGTTTTTCCCGTTTCGAACATCGTTCGTAAACTGTCTTTCATGTAAAAAGCAGTTCCAACTAAATGGAAAGCTAATCAAGACATTTAAAGTCTTGCTGATGCTTACTAATAGATTTATTGCAAGAATATCAAGATAATCTCTTTAAATTAGAATTGAATAAACTTTAAAGCTCAAAGAATGGTCAAAATGATCTAATACCTAGACCATTACTAAGTGCTATTCCCCACCGTTGTATTTATAAATATTTAAAATGTATAGCCATGTATTTATCAGAGGCATGATAGTTCAAACGATTAGAAAAGGTTTCACATTTTCAAAAGGAGTTTGTACACATATATCAAGTATAAATTTTGTATTTCTAAATTGCAAAGCAGTGTAATGAGCGTGTATAATAAGTGGCAATTAAAAGCCATATTTTAATCATTACATAATAAATATATATAAGAAATTAGAAAATTTGGAAATTTCAAATACTTAGTCTGTTCTTTCTTAACTGATGACTCTACACAATTGGGATTAATAGCTAACATTAACAAATTATTATCTTTATTGCTAATATCCTATTAAGTTCGTGTTACGATCACTTACCGTATCCTTCGCCCTGTAGGAATAATCTAAATGCTTCGCTAACTTTCGCCGGTTGTTCTTCTAATACCATACCGCAATCAGAAATCTGAAAAAAAATTAAATAGATATTCAAATTTATATAGATATATGTATACTATAAATCCTCAATTTAGAATAGTTTCATAGTTTAAACATCGAATATCCTCAAATTTAAATGTACACAGCGGCCCTCGAAAACTACCCGTTTTCTCAATTGCAATTTGCGTTTTCTCATAAGTGATTACAGAATATATAAAGTAGTATATTTATTTGTGCTTCTCTATAGAAGACTTGACCGGCAGTTGTCGTACAGTGTAGCCAATTCTTGTTCACAAGTAATAATTATGGTCATACAAAACCTGCATCCTTCCACGCAGCGATTATTACCGTCATAAAAATACCAAAAAACATGATTTTTATAATAGTAAAAATTAAGCACAAAATTGTAATCAAATAAATTTTATTTATATGCTCCGTTTCGTTACATATTTAAATTTATAAAATAAAAATCGATATTTTAAAACATTATTTTTCAATGGTTTGCAACTTTATAATTAGCGAGGAAACTCCTCTTTACAATTCCGACCCAGACATAGCCGTAAAACTGGTTTTTATTATTTTATGGCAGAAGAAGTGCCGATCAAGAAATCAATGATGGTTCATTTACATTGGCGTTTCTGAGGGTAGTGCATGTGTTGCATTTTGTGAGTATATTTTATGTGATAAGTTTGTAAACTTATTGTTGTCAATACTGTTTTATCAAGACTTCTTCAATTAAAAAAAAAAGAACAACAGAAAGACATAGATAATGAAAAGTACATTCATTAATTTTGACGAAAAGCTTTGTTTTAGTGTTATAATAAATACAGTTTTATTTGTTGATAAACTTTGATGTTTTGTTGAAAAATAATAATTAGAAGAAATGATGATTTGGTTTAATGAATTTTAAGTCCGAAGCAGCGAGTATTCGTGTATGTGTAAGAAGATCCTAGCAAGCTATAGTCATAAATTGTAAGTGGTTAGCAATGCAGAGTGTGACAAAAAAATCATTGTCAACGCATTTTCGTAGAAGTTCTGAAAAGTTAATTTGACTATAAGTGTATATCAGTCGATATTGATATGGATAAAAACACTATTGGTGTATTTTCACAAAGTTTTTCGAAACTTTTGTATTTATATCCTTTAAATGACAATTTCCTTTGCAAAAATTGAGTTATTACGTCAGTAGAACTAGTAGAAATGATGAGGGACTGTTCAGCAAAAAATATCTTCCAGATGAGTACTGACTTGTCTGCCAAAATAATATTAAACAAAAAGATTTGGCTTGTAGGATAAACGCTTGGCAAAAAGATTTGTATAGGTCGAATATGAAATTATGAAATAAAAATCGAGCAGTAGGACAAATATCAACTCAAGTTTCACAATTATTGGTACTGAAGATGGTGGTTATGATGACGGTAACAAACAATTTTGAGACAATAGATTAGGGTAATAAACAGACGTAGGCTTCTTAACTAGTCATAACAAGTTGTAACGATGTTCTGATCGTTTAACAGTTCGAATCGTGGGAGTGTCAATATTTGAGCATCCACTTCTACAACGAGACGACGAAGGGGGATTCATAGCGGCTATTTAAGGCGTGTGAGTAGCGGAATTAGACAGTCTTGTAGCTAGCGCTCTAGGCTCCCTGACTCGCTGGTGTAGTAAACCTGCGAGCCAACCCGGACAGAGAGATTTCCGTATTGAGGATCGTACTCTGTCCTTAGCCAAGCGGAACCCATCGGTATTGTGTATTGAACATTATCGTGGGTCTGCTATTTCATTTCTTTAATAGTCATAATTAGTTTCTTTTCTTTTTATAGACGTTCGCCGGGGAGTTCATTCATCGCGGGACCCAGACGGGGACGTAGAATTCATTTTATTTTATTTATTGTATATATGCTAAATTAATAGATTTATTTTTTTTTATTTCAACCTGTGTTTTACTGAGTCTGTCGCCACGAAAGAGCTACCCATTACAAACTGGCGCCCGAGCAGGGACGTAATAGTAACAGATGACGTTACAGCGCCACTGTGAGAGATAATTTTAAATAGGACCTTATGGCAAGTGATACCTTGTTTGAAAGGTATTGAAAATACCTATTCAACCATACTAATTTTATTTGGGTTTAAGCTCATTTTGATGAATAAATTAAATAAATCTAAATTGTAGTTTCGCATTCTAAATCTAAATTGACAATTAACCAAAGGCGAACGTTGGAATATTTATTAATTAAATGCGAAACTACAATTATTTTAATATACCTATTCAATCATACTAATTTTGTTTGGATTTAAGATGATTTTGACGAATAAATTAAATCAATACTAAAATTCTAGTTTGGCATTTAATTAATAAAAATTCTAAAGTCCGCCTTTGGTTATTCATCAAAGAAGTTGACGTTTGTCAATTCTCTAGTTGTTTTTAGTTGGCAAAAGCGTTTATAGCTCAATATTTAGTTTGTGTTTCTCCTTAGTTTAGTCAATTCAAGTTTAGTCAAGTTGTTTTTAGTTAGTTGTTCTTAGTTAATATTTAGTTTAATTATTGTTTAGCGAGACGTTTAAATTTCTACAAAGGCAGAATAGTACGTACTGTAGCAGACAAGGTAGCAGCTGAGTTAATAATTGGAGAATACATCGAGAGCTTATATAAGGAAGCTTCTTTGGAAGTTGTGAAGTTTGGAAGTGATGACAAAAAAATTGACATAATTTCAGAACTGGTAGTGAACCCTACTTCTTCTACAGCCCAAGTTGCATCTATCTATGGAATCAGTTAAAAGACAGTACACCGAGTGATTGCTGAAAACAAATTTCATCCATACAAATTAAAAATTGTGCACCAACTTTCAGATGATGACCCCGACCAAAGACTAGAATTCTGTGAAAATATGTCCAATAAAATTAACTAACAGCCCGATTACATAAAAACAATTTATTTTAGTAACGAAAGTACTTTTTCTCTCAATGGAAATGTTAACACACACAATGTGAGGTATTGGAGTGACTCAAATCCTCACGGCTTTAGTGAAACACATACTCAATTTCCAAAAATGTAAATATTTGGGCAGGTTTTTGGGAAACCACATAGTTGGGCCTGTTTTTCTCAATACTAACTTAACCGGTGAAGTGTATCTGGAGATGTTACAAAATGCAATTGAACCGTTAATACTTGAAATTCTGCAGGATAATCCAGATGAATTCGGCAACTTGGAAATAATGTTTCAACAAGATGGTGCTCCTGCACACCATTACGGCACAGTAAGACGTTATCTAGATGAGGAATATCGTGGTAGATGGATTGGACGACGAGGTACGATAGAATGGCCAGCTCGGTCACCGGACCTCACACCATTAGACTTTTATCTGTGGGGATACTTGAAATCTAAAGTTTACGCTACAATACCCGACAATATCGACATTTTGAAACAATGAATTGTTGAAGAATGTAGGGCAATTTCCCCCGACACATTTAAACGAATACGACAAGAGTTTAGAAATAGAATCCATTACTGTCAGGAAGTAGATGGAGCACATCTTGAACACTTACTATAAGAACTGGTTGTTAAATATTTATTAATTAAATGAGAAGCTACAATTTTAGTATTTATTTAATTTATTCATCAAAATAAGCTTAAACTGCAACACAATTATTATAACTGAATAGGTATTTTCAATACCTTTCAAACGAGGTATTACTTGCCATAAGGTCCCACTTAAAATTATGTGTCACAGTGGCGCTGTAACGTCATCTGTCACTATTACGTCAGCTGTTATGACTAGTTGAAAAGCCTAAGTCTGTTTATTATCTCCCTCCAAATTTCACTATTATAGTAATAACCTTTCAAAAGATACGAGGGGGGAACGGACTTTTGACTAGCACTGTAGACGAATAATACATTTGTTAAGTTTTACAAAAAATAATCAGTGTACACATAATAAATAAATTAAGAGATATATTCACCTTCATCCAAGATGAGTTAGTTGGATCAAGTCTTCCATTGAACGTGACGGTATCCTCCATGTGAGGACTCATAGAGCCAGTTATATTCATCACAGGCATAGCTAAGCTTGCATTCTTCTTTTTGAGTGGGTCCATTTCCCTGTGAATATTGAGATCTGTCCTTCTTACGTAACTGTCGATAAAGAGAGCTAAGTTGGTGGGATTTACGTTTCGTTCGAAATAACTTTTGTAAACTTGAACTAGGTCATGGTTTCTTTCTTCGGTTTGCTGAAAAATATACATAACTGTTCAGGCTAGTGTACACATAGGAATAATTCTGTAACTGAAATAGATCATACAAACAGTTTTAGCTGATGTTGAAATTGGAATTAAGACAACGAAAGGGGATATGGTAGACCCTGTACTACTTTTATATTAGGTACGATAAGTAAGAGCTATAAAAGTAAAGAAAATTATGTCATTCTTTAATATGCAAGTGCTTATATTGCAGCGTCGAATTTAGACATACTTGGCAGTTAAACAACGATTAGAGTGGCGATAAATGTTCAGTTTTCATCAGATGTGTTATATACGCTAGAGATGCTAAAGAAAGCCAATGAATGTCACTTGAACTTATACATTGGCTTCGTTTTTATGAAAAGGCATTCGACTCCATAGAACTTTAGGCAATAGAGAGCTATGAACAACTGCAGGATAGACTCCCGATGCAGAATGCTCATACATAATATTTACAAGAAAGCTACAATAAAAATACAAATAGATGCGAAAACCAAAGCTATAGCAATTAACAGAGGAGTTCGCCAGGGAGATGTTATCTCACCAAAGCTAGTCACACTTGGACAGGAAGACGTGTTTAAAGACATTAACTGTTATTAACTGAAATAAATGTTAATGGAAGAAAACCGAGTCATTTGAGATACTCTGATGACATTGTAATATTCGCTACAAGTTTCGAAGAACTACAGACCATGATGACGCAACTATTTCAAGCTTCGGAAAAAGTAGATCTTAAGATGAACTTGGAAAAAACGAAAATAATCACAAATACACCGAACATTAGAGAAATAACGTTGAATGATGCTTGTTACGTATGGGTTGAAGACCCCGATGTTGAACGATGGACCTGAAGGCATCTCACCTGAGCTTATAAAATACGGATCAAAAAAATTACACCGGGTGATACAATGGATATTTCAGAAAGCCATAAATGGAGAACAGCTCCCAAAGGAATGGACGGAGGCATATAATGACATCTATATTTAAGAAAGGATATAGAAAACGATGCGAAAACTACAGAGGAATAAGCGTAATATCATCACTAGGAAGATTATATGGGAAGATACTGCGAGAAAGGAGTTAGCGATTAAAACGCAAAATAGGGGAGGATCAGGCAGGAGGAAGGCTTCACGGCAGGAAGATCATGCATAGACCACATATACACACTGGAACAACTGTTGGAAAAGAAAAAAGCAAAAAATAGAGATATATACATTTGGCATTTGTGGAACTGAGAAAGGCGTGTACCAAGGTCAGAACTATGGGAGGCAATGTACAAATTAGAAATACAGACGCAACTCATAGAAGCTACAAAAGCTCTGTATAAAGAAAATAAAGTGTTCATTAAAATGGGAATAAGAATCATAGGAGACTTCACCACAACAAAAGGGTTCCTGCAGGGTTGTTCCACATCTTCAACCCTATTCAAAATATACTTAGAGAAAGCCTTGACTATATGGAAAAGAAAATGCGAAGACATGGGAGTACCGGTACGGAACGAATACCTATATACGTTAAGCTTTGCAGATGATCAAGTAGTGATTGCACAAGACCAAGACGACCTCTACATGATGAAGAAACTACAAGAAGAATATACCAAGGTTGGCCTAGATATTAACCTCGCGAAAACAGAGTACCTATCTACAAGTGAAGAAGACATAGAAGATCTACAGATTGATGACAACGTAACAATCAAAGGAAAGGATAAATTCAAATACTTGGGGTTTATAATCACGAAAAAGGCAACAACAGAGGAAGAAATTACATAAAGATTAGGACAAACAAGAACATCAATTCGACAACTTAATTCAGTTTGGTGGGATAGACACCTAAATATGAAGACAAAAAGACTGATTTATAAAACATTAGTGCAAAGTATTATGACAGTAAGATAGTAGCAACAAAGATGGAATGCCTGTGAACATGCTGCAGAGTAACAAGAATAAATAGAAGAAGTAATGACGCAGTAAAGCAAAGAACATCAATAGAAACAGACATACTAACATATATAGAACAAAAAAGACTAAAGTGGTATGGACATGTAAGAAGAACTAGCGACAGCGGATGGATAAAGAGAATAACCCAATGGAGCCCCATAGGAAGGTGGAAAAGAGGACGACCCCGAAAATCTTGGAGGAACGAAGTAGACGACGCCATGAGTAAGAGAGGCCTAAACGATGGAGAATGGGACAATAGAGAGAGATGGAAACGGTTGAGCGAGGGAAGGCAGTGAATACTGTAGTATCCCTGAATATATATATATATATATATATATATATATATATATATATGTATATATATGTATGTATATACGTTGAACGACATAAATTTAGAAACAGTAAGCGAATACATCCACCTGGGACAGATAATGAAAGTTAACAAAGAAAATCAAACTGCCGAAATTACCAGAAGAATAAGGTTAGCATGGGCAGGATTTGGAAAACTGAGTTGGATCTTGAAAAGCACTAAAATAGAACAATATTTGAAAACCAGAATTTACGATCCGTATATCCTCCCTATACTCACGTATGGTGCACAGACGTGGACACTCACCAAGTCTAATATGGATCAAATAGTAAAAGTACAAAGAGCGACGGAAAGATCAATGCTTGGGGTGAGACTTATAGACAAAAAAACAAAAAAATGGATTAGAAGCAAAACCAAAGTAAAAGACGGAGGAGAATATGCTATCAAAACATGCAAAGGACACAATGCCCGACTAAAGGATAAAAGATGGAACCACTAAATACAACAATGGAGACCTTGGTTAGGAAAGAGAAGCAGAGGAAGACCACAAAAGAGATGAGCTGATGATATTAAGAAGATCGGAGGACACAACTGGAAGCAACTGTCGCAAAATAGAAAACACTGAATTGATTTGGGGGAGGCCTATGTCCAAAGTTGGATTACTTAAGGCTGAAGAAGAAGAAGAAGAAGAAGTTATATAAAAATATTCCACTTGAGTACAGATTGATGTAATACAATTGGAAGAAAGTAGTAAAATTATCCAAGATCTACCCATGATTGTAATTCTACACGATGGTGATGATAAACAAGTCACTCAACATCAATTTATGCTTAGGTTTCGATGCTTAAAAGGCTTTAAAATTTTGATCTAAAGAAGACCACGAAAATCCCCTCTACGGTATTGATAAACGAAAACAAGAAAGTTCTTGAGAGGCTTGAAATATACCAATTTGGACTTGTTTGGACTCAAACGCACAGTTTCGAGCTGCACAATATTGACATTATTTAGCCGAGATTGTTGCCAACGTTCAATAGAAGATGGTAGGTACCATAAGATCATTTAATATATATGTAGTATAATATGCAAATGCGAATACCTGATATATCCAAGAAGTGTATTGTGGAAATTTAATAGTATCCTAAACAACTCATGGTACTTACCCTACCAAAGTGATGCCACATCAAATAATCTAAAACACCTTGGGTCATTCCTTTCGAACGAAGATGTCTAGTATTGAGTTTTTGGTACCCCCACTCTATCCAACCAGCTTGAGTACTAACGCAGTTGACCAGACACAGTGCCGAAACGTGTTCTGGACGATTCAAGGCGTACCGGCAGAGAATATTTGCCCCCGCGCCAACGCCGAATCCTATGAACTGTTTCAGACCAAAATGGGTCATTACGTAAGAGACTTGGTTAGCAAGTTCGTCCATCGTTGGGTAAAGATAGCTGAAACAAATGAAAAATTATTGCAAACTAAAATAAAAACACTTTTCTAAGTGTTTAATATCTTATTACGTCAATTTACCTCTTTTTAAAATTGCGGATCATAGTTGTTATTATAATTGACAACTCTATTTTTAATTTTACAGTCACTGTAAAAAGACTACTGTTACAAAGACTAACTTGACAAAAAAAACCCGTTTTGTTATACATGGATGGAAGATAAGCATAAAAGGGGCTCGAATAAAGTTGCGTCTGCTGTCTAACATTGACTTATTCATACAAATTTTCAAGAAAAAAAATCATTCGTTTGATTGCCGATGGTTGTTGGGATCAAAACAAGAATCTAACGGTTATTGCCGCATGTCCATTCTAGTTCCTCCAAAAAGCACCTCAAAATATTGAAACAATTGAGCTTGTGCTCCCTGTAACAGGACATTCATTTATAGCACTTGATAGACTGTTTGGAAATATAGAGAAAAAAATCATCAAAATTCATCAAGGAGTAGTGAAAATATTGTAAATCCAGATCAGTATAAAGAAACTATAGCCCAGCATTAAACTATCATCATGTTTGGAAGCGATTGTGCGCCGTTTGATTTAAAAAAAGCTGCAGACAGTTATAAAAACTACAAGTTAGTAATATTTACAAATCAGCGGGTGTAAAAGGTTTTACATACGGAAGAGTTCCAGATCTAACAAGATACTAGTAAAAGGGGAACCTGGTTATCGACAAGATATGATTGAATATAAATTAGTTACAAAGAGGGATGTTAGACAATTGATAGAAAAACATTATAATTTAAACTGAAAGACTATTAGCTATTTTAATTTTGACCAAAATTTAAATTTCACGTTCTTTTTAATAAAGTGGCTATATAATTTTTAGGTGCACTGGTGATGGAATATGGATTCCGAAAACGTTTTGTGATAATGCCCGATTGGGTTTTTAAATTATATACCTTTTATAAAGGATTTTTAATAAAAAATTTTGTGATATATGGTATACAGCCATCTACAGGAACTTAGATTCCTTGTGGACTATAAATTCTATTAAATCGTTAACGGCATTAAATGAGTTGATACCAATGACTTCATCATTGTAGGAATTTCTTAATTAACTTTCGGGTATATATGTACAACATGAAGTTAACTTCATGTTGTGCATATATAATCTTCATCGCTCATTACGCCTTTTAATTTGGTTATTTACCAAACTTGGAATATATTTTCCTCTACATTGCAGTAAAATAATAAAACAATCTGACATACTCAAACTTCACTAAACAAAACAACATACCCTTACTTAATTGTGCCATGTAGGTTATTTCTAATTCATTTTGAACCCAAATTCGAAAGGAGGAGGGCTCTGCACAGTGTTGTGCAATCAGTTGTCCTTTACGCGGCACAAGTCTGGAGTGAGGCGATAGATATACCGACCTAAAAGGGCTCATGATACGAATGGACTGAACAAGTCTGTTGCAAGTAGCATGTGCGTACAGGATTGTATCTGCGACGGCCTTGTGAACTATCACGGGTTGCGTTAATCTGTATGTATTAGCAGTAGAAAGGAGACATCTCTATGAGACATCAGAGCATTTGACTACATCCATCAGAAAGAAGATGACAGAAAGAGTGGAACAACACGGAAGATGTTGCCCAGTGGACTAAGATGCTGATCCCGAGTCCAAGGAACTGGGTGGACTGTGGTCACAGGCGACTGGATTACGCAAGTGCTCACAGAACACGGGTGTTTTAGGGCCTATCTTCATAGATTTGGAAAGGCAGATACAGACAAATGCTTAAACTACGAATACTCCGATCATCATCATCATTGGCTGGACCCATGGTGGGCATTAGCCTGCTCAAGGATGTCTCTATTCTCTCCTATTCTTCGCCTTGGCTTTCCAGTTTCTACTCCCAACATTCTCAAGTCTATCTCCACCTGATCCTTAAATCGTGCTCTGGGTCTGCCTCTCCTTCTCATCTTATCTATTCTTTGATTATAAATATGTTTTATCGGCTCCATCTCATTCATTCTCTATATGTGATCTAGCCACCGCAGCCGGTTTATTTTGATGGACCTAATAATATCAGGTTTGTCATACAGGCGATAAAGTTAGAAATTATAGCGTCTGCGCCATAATCCTCCCTTTTGTACTCCTCCATATATATTCCGGAGGATTTTACGCTCAAAGCATCTTAAACGTTCTTCATCGCTCTTTGTCATCGTCCATGTTTCCGACGCGTAGGTGAGGATGGGTTTGATAAGAGTTCTGTATATCACTAGTTTCGTTCTTTTTGTAACTAGGCTTGTTGTTAAAATTTTTTTTAAATTATAATAGGCTCTATTTGCCAGATATATCCGTCTGTTAATTTCTGCACTTACTACATTATTCTGATTAATTTGTGAGCCTAGGTATATAAACTCTCTTACTCCTTCGAAAGTATATGTTCCGATCGTTAGATCTTCGGGTTGCGTTGCTTGTTTATAATTTGATAGTTTCATATACTTCGTCTTACTAGTGTTAACCTCTAGTCCCATTCTTTTTGTTGCTGCTTCAAGCGCCTTGAATGATTCGACCACGTCCGCCTTTCTTCTTGCAATAATGTTGATGCCATCGGCGTACGCTAGTAATTGTACGCTGCGATTAATAATAGTTCCTCTGGTTGTTATTCCAGATTCTCTTGCCCTTTCTCTAGTGCAATATTAAATAAAAGGCATGATAGGCTGTCTCCTTGTCTAAGCCTTATCTGAAACTGAAACTTTCTGGAAACTCCGTTCTGCACTCTAACTTTACACTCGACTCTTGAGAGGGTCGCTTTCACCAATTTTACTAAGTGTACTGGTATGCTGAATTCTATCATGGCCTTGTATAGTGCGTTTCCTTTAAAACTATCATAGGCACATCTAAAATCAACAAACAGGTGATGAGTATCAATGCCATATTCATATGTTTTTTCCAGAGCTTGCCTGAGAAGGAATATTTGATCGGTCGTTGATCTTTCTTTACGAAACCCACACTGATATTTACCTATTATATCTTCACAATATCCCGATAGTCGGTCGTAAAGAATATATGCCAATATTTTGTATGTTACGTTTAGGAGGGATATTCCTCTGTAGTTGTCACATATTGTTTGATCTCCTTTCTTGTGGATAGGTACAATTATACCTACATTTCAGTCTTCTGGCAACTTTATTTGCTTCCAGATCAGTTCTACCAGTCTACATATACAGTATGTCAGGTTTTTTTTTCATGCTTTAAAAGTTCTGAAGGAATGCCATCTGCTTCAGGAGATGGAGCAGATGGCAGATGGAGATGGAGTTTTCTTTCAATTTTTGCATAGCTTGGATGACTTCTACCTCTGTTGGGATATTATCTTTCTCTCTTTCGTCGTCAATGTCCTCGATTTTGATTTCTGATTCATGGAGCCCTGTCTCACCTCTTATATTTAGCCTTTCCTTAAAGTTTTCTGCCCATCTTTCTAGTATCTGGTCCTGATCACCAATGATCTCCCCTGTTCTATTTCTAACGAATACTCCAATACTGTTACTCAATGCTGGAGTGTAATAGATGGACAGTGGAAAGAAGCAGAATACATAGAGACATATGTATGAACCCCATGACTGTGAGAGAGATGACCGCGAAGATAAAGGGAAGTAAGGAGGGATGAAATAGTGTGCACAATTACATCCGTGTAGTCATTACGAAGAAAGAAAAAGAAGATAAACAGCAGCCGGACCAACGATATAGATGAGATCTACATGAGTGAAGGGAGTGCTTTGAAAGTTCTATCAGCCTTACAGCGGCCATTCCGCTTTTGGAGTACGATATTTGCGACAGTCAATTGCGCACAAGTAGAAGAGGGTGGTATAAGTTGGTAGATAGGGTAACGGGAAGACATCCGATTGCAGTTAGGTACTCCTCAATATAACACACGCCAGCCATCCCTAGGAATGGGTCAAGCTGGTACAGTTTTTAGAAAATTTACACCCTTGACATACTTTGAGTTACTCCGTGCTGTGGTAGTCAACTACTTGTACACCACACCTACGTGGCCTCAGAAATTACGAATGAAAAATTAGAACATTAAGAAAAAAAAACGAATTTCAAGAAACTGCCACATAATACTTTTATCCAATTGTGTCTTCAATTAAGTAAATATAGGAGATCTATAACCTTGAATTAAATATTATGATAAAAAAAACATGAGTTTTCGGCGGAAGGCGCGTTTAAATTTTGGAAATTATCTGTTAAAATTAATTAAAATTACTGCAGGGAATAAAATAGGAAATAGAAATGCCATCTTAAATTCCTGGGATATTATGACACGAAATAAGAACGAAGGATGACCAATAAGGGCTTGAAAAATACTGGTATACAAAAAGAAAAGGGAACTAGATGGACGTGGTACCAAAAGTGAAGTAGAAAATTGGAATAATACAATACCTCCGTTTTAAGATAGAATATATTTAGATAATATATGTTCTACATTAATACATTATAATATAAAAATAGATAAATATAAACGGTCTACATTACACATCAATATCATTTGTTTCAAAAGCGTAACTTAATCTTAAGAAAAACGGAAGGTAATCCCACAAATTATTATTGTTCAGTAACTGGAACGTTGTTATTCAGGGTTTATTATACGAGGCTATTATATGGGCAATTTAATATATTATACAAACTGGGTGTGTCATGTTCTCGATATAAAATAATTATTCACAAATCATTTTATCTACTATTAACTTTCATTCCTATCTATTTGAATCACAATTCTTTCTGAATGTATTTCATATCTGAATTAATACTTTTATGTATTTATATTTCATAATAGAGATAAAACAAATGGTAAAAATATGGAAAGAACACTGACAAAGTGTTAACGGATAAAAATCAAGATGACATTAATGAAGAACAAGATAATATACTGGAAAAAAACACAGAAAACTCAATAAACGAGGAACAACTAGAAGAAGCGATAAACGATTTTAAGTATGGAAGAGCACCTGGAGTGGGTAGAATAACAGTAAATAATAAAAAAACATGGAAAAATAGACTAAATTAAAACGTTTACGTACTTAGCAGAAGTCAACAGCAGACTAGAGAAAGCGCTGCAACTGTATCATACAATGAATAGAAAATTTATCAACAGAAAAGAAATACCACGGAAAATGAAAGTTTTTAAAGCAGCTTATACGTCGATTGTGACTTTTGACCGTGAATCAGGATATAAACGTAATGGCAAAAGGGCAAGATACAGGATATAAGGAACCAACTGAAAATATGATCTACATTGGAGTTTATAGAACAGAGACAGCTGAGTTGGTGGGGCCATCTACACCGGATGAAATATACCATATCAGTAAGAGGAGTGTGGAAAGCAAAAACATTAAACAATAAAAAAGAGGAATTTTAAGACAAACGCAATGGGATAAAGTAGTCGGAAAGATAATGAACAGAAGTGATATGTACAAACGCAAGGACATTGACACGAAATCGAAAAGAATAGAAGATATTTGTGAATAAGTAAATTACACCTTACACCATTATCACTGCGTTTTGCCAGTGTGGACTAACAGAGTGGAAACGTTAACTATGACAAGGAGAACAGTCACAAAGATCCGTGTGGCTCGAAGAGCGACGGAGCGTGCTATCTTGGGCGTTTCACTGCGAGATAAGGTCAAAACAACCAGCTACGACGAAGATCAGGATGCTGTAGAGGGAATAGCAACACTGAAGTGGAACTTGGCAGGGCACGTGGGTAGCTCGAATGACAGACAACAAATGGACAAAATGGAGACCAAGGAATGATGCCTACCGTAGCAGAGGTCGTCCACCAACACGTTAGAGTGAAGACCTAAAACGCTGCCATAGGAATTGGATGCAAGAGAATTGGACACAAGATCGAAATAGAGAAGAAGAAAATTCACAAAGACTGTTATGTCTAGATTTAAGCATGTGATATCAGTGGATATTAAAAGAACATTTACGGTGAAAATTTGTGTGTAAACAAATTCAGTGAACAAAGTTTAGATTGTAATAGATAATATATTTAAGATATTAGTTAGAAATTATGTATAAATATAACGCATGGAGTGGTGTCGTTATAAATATTAAAAAAAAAAAAACGATTAGGGTTTTAAAAAATTTTTTAAATATCCAAAACCGACTAACGACCCACTGTTTCGGAAGCCGGTGGACAGAGAAAATAAACTTATGCAAAGTCTGTTTGTTTCAGTATTATCGGAGAAGCCAGGAGGTATAAACGTCGTGATGCATTTCATAGAAATTCAAAAATGCTAAGATGATTGGTTTAGAAAGCGATAGTAGAAAGGGAAGTGGTATGTGTTTGGGAAAGTATGTAGTATTTATTTTCATATTTTTACTTTCTTTTAGTATACTATAATATAATCTAATTCAATGGTATATCTTAACTTATTTGCTTTAAAATATATTGTTTCCTGTTATTTCGTAAAATCGCATTGTTAAACTTTCTGGCTCATTTATTCTGTTTTATGTTCAGAAAATTTGACTTTCTCTTTTCTTATTTTTGGGTAGACCAACACAGAAACTGATGTAAAGTATCATATTACCGTAACAATTAACTTAAATATCGCCATTCAAAATCGCAATACAATAGGGTGATTTATTGGTATACCCTCGTCCTACGGACCACCTCGAAGCGTGGCCAGAGGGTTTCTGACTATCTCAAGTCTCAAGACGACACTTGTTACCGAGACAGCGTACTGAAAACATCGAGTGTATCGTTTAAGTCCTCTTTTGAGCCTCGGCACCGGGCGTCGTGACGCGCAGCGACCAATTCTTCTGCCTGCTACGAATACATCAATATTTCAAAATGTAGGTCTATGTTTTTTGTACAGATAACAGCATGAGTTAAAGCCAGCTAATTCACGTAATTTATTCACAATTATAGTGGCTATTTTTCGCTAATTTATTTACAGTCAAAATATTGCATTTTTTCTTCGAATATTATTCTAATATCATTTAACCAGCGACCTCTAAGTTTTATACA
Organism: Diabrotica undecimpunctata; assembly: GCF_040954645.1. Lineage (NCBI taxonomy): Eukaryota > Metazoa > Arthropoda > Insecta > Coleoptera > Chrysomelidae > Diabrotica > Diabrotica undecimpunctata. The sequence goes on along the minus strand of NC_092811.1, from coordinate 111,065,604 downwards.
AAACAGTATGTTTGGTGTGTTTTTGAAAGAAGAGTGGGGGTCTATCTGTTTCTGGCAGTCGGAAGAATAACATCGAAAGTAGAAAGAGTTTTGCATGCCGAAAGATTTTTTTAATGGTGAAAAAGATTAAGTTGTGTTAAAAAGAAAGTAATTTTGTTTTTCAAAATGGTCTGAATTTAAAAAAAAATTAAAGCAGTGGTGGTTTCCCTATGTGCTGATTGACATGAGTGGAGATAGGAGTTCTGGTTAGGACGAGAGATCGAGATTCGGTTTTTGGAAGACGATCTAAGGAAGGAGGTTAACGAGCGAATCGACAAGAGGGTCCAGGTAATTTTTAGAATAATAGTAGCGGGAGAGAGAGAGAGAGAGAGAGAGAGAGAGAGAGAGAGAAGTTTTTGAAATGGAACTGTAAATAAGACAAATTGAAAAAGTTCGTTTTGTTTTAATTCAATTGTCAGAATAGAGACAAAGCGATATCTGTATTAGGTTTTTTTATATGTGTAATAAACATTTTCAAGGTGTTTTATCAATACATTTGTTTTTTTAACAATTTACAGTTTTATTTCCTTCTGCCCCTGTTGTATATTCTCACACTATTATAAGGCAAAGGTATTTCAGAATTTAACGAGCAACCCTGAGATTAAATTTAAACAATTGATTTAAAGTTGTCTGTAATTAAAATCATTGAGATATATTTTGAATGGAATACTGATTAAATTAATTAATTGTTTGCTCTGTCAAATTACTGAAAGGTATAAAATCAGTAACTAAACTTAAATTTAGATCAAATTGCAATGTCCTAATAACATACGTACTGAAGACGTACTGAGAGCAATGAACACACGCCCTCATCTGGTCAATACTATCAAAATTAGAAAGGCGTTATATCTAGGACACATATGAATTTGAGCAGCTCCAGGTAATATTAGAAGGCAAGATTGAAGGTAAAAGGGGCATAGGACGAAAGAAAAAATCTTGGCTACGAAACATCAGAGATTGGACGCACACAAGAGGAAATGAATTAATTCATCAAGCCCAGAACAGAGAGAAATTTGCTATATTGATCGCCAACCTCAATAGAGAAGGTACTTAGGAGGAGGAATAACATAATGTAATATAATATAATAATCATATACAGTGATGAGTGTCTTACCACCCGGCAAAATAGCGGAAAGGATAGAAGACAGATTAAGTTGTGAGATAGTACGAGAAAAGGCTAGTTATTAGACGTGTCTATTTGACTTTAAAATTCCGCGAATTTAAAATTCCAATAATAATCTGTTTTCTAGACTACCAAAAGGCATTTGATTGTGTGAAGTGGGAAGTTCTCTGGACAGTTCTTCATGAGATGGGAGTTCCAGATCATTTGGCAATATTAATTAAAAACTTATACGAAGATAACTCAGTTAAAATAAGAATTGAAAACCAGCAATCTGATACCTTCAAAACCAGCAGAGGTGTACGACAAGGGTGCATACTATCTCCAGACCTGTTCAATTTATATGGAGAATACATAATGAGGAACGCACTCGATGGATGGAGAGGCGGCATCTCCATTGCAGGAAAAAAGATCTCAAACTTAAGATTCGCAGACGATACAACACTGATAGCAACATCTGAAGAGGAGATGTCGAGACTGATAAAGAGAGTAGAAACCGAAAGCAACAAGTGTGGGCTCAAGATTAATAATCAGAAAACAAAAATCATGATTGTGGACCACGCGAATATCCTCCAAACAACAGGCGCCCTAAATCAATTCGAGAAAGTAGACGAGTTCACGTATCTAGGATCTTCCTTAAGCAATGCAGCCTCCTCCCATACGGAAATTCGCAGAAGAATAGGGATGGCCAAGAACGCGATGAGTCGACTGTCAAAAATATGGAAGGACCGCTCTTTATCCAAAAAACTCAAAATGAGACTGGTACGGACACTCATTTTTTCAATCTTCAGTTACGGTGCCGAAACATGGACAATAAAATCAGAGGATAGGAAAAGGATTGACGCATTCGAAATGTGGTGCTGGAGACGAATGCTACGCGTCTCGTGGACGGAGCACAGATCCAATCAGTCGATTCTCGAAGAGCTAAACATTCAGACCAGACTCTCCTCTCAGTGTCTTGCAAATATTTTAAAGTTTTTTGGCCACATTGCGAGAAGAGACAATGACAACTTAGAAAGATTAATTGTATGCGGAAACGTAGAAGGACGTAGAGGCAGAGGACGCTCACCTATCCGATGGTCAGATCAAGTACAGAAAGCCACTGGAGAGACGTTTTCCGAGTCCATGAGAGCAGCCTAAAATCGTAAGAGATGGAGAGAATTGACAGCCCCCGCATTGTAGGAAATCACGATCCTCAGCAATGAGGAAACGACAAGAGAGAGAGAGATTTGACTTCAGTCATAATTATACGGATGACCTCGAAAATATTTTATTTTAATAATTTCTGATGTTAGAATAAATGATTAAATATATTAAGATATATTATAGTAAAAAACATTAATTAGTAGCGACTTTAAATTATAAACCTTTAAGTTTATTTAATAATAAAAATAACTCAACTGAAATATTTGACTAAACTAAATAGGTATGATCAGTCCGAAATAAATTGTTGTATGTAGAGTTGGCGTAATAGTTAGAGACGTTGTCTATTGGTAAGAACACTGGGGTTCAATTCACACCGAGGGGAAAATTTTTGTTTTACTCAATCAAAAATAATAGAAAATATGATACATATTAGGTAAAAAGTTTTCGAAAAACTCATTATTTACAATTTATTATTATTCCAATGTTATAAAATAGAAATACAAAATATTTCAAATTCAATTCCAGTTTTACAGTCTTCGGTTGTGAATGGAAAATAATCCATTGAAGACTGTTTAATGTCAAATCCATCACTAAATTCTTAGTGTTAATATCAATTCCTCTGTACAGGTAATAATTTTCAAAACAATTGACGACATTGGAATGGATGCGCGCGAACAGCTACCTGCTTTATAGCTAACCAAATCATCAAGCCTTCAGGTTATCAAATAACAACACATCGAGAAGTGTTTTTTACGGTAAACAGAAACTTTTTATTGAAAAAACAATTCGTGAAAAGGATTTTAACGGCCGAGGAAAAAGTGCAAATTGTTGTCTGGCATGTGAATGGAATATCAGACAACATGATTAGACAACAATTTGTAAATATGTTTCCAAATAGGCCGGCTCCAGCATGATCAACAATTCAGTCTATTATACGTAATTTTTTTACTTATGGATCCATGTTCGATCCAAGAGGAGTTCGCAGACGAAGGGAGGTAAATCCAGATTTGGAACTAAGGGACACTTTGATTTGTGCAAGTATTGAGCAAAATCCAACCCAATCAACACCTCGTCTCGGAGAACAATGTGGAATTCCAAGATGTAGAGTAGGTGAAATTTTGTAAAGACATCGATACCGTCCCTATAAACTTCATAAATTGAACGAACAATTCCCTGGGGATCAATATAGACGTTTAGAATTTTGTCAAACTGCAATGGAAATGTCACATCAAGATGAACATTTTTTAGAGAACGTTTTTTTCACCGATGAATGTACGTTTTCATTGCATCGCCGTCACAATTCAATCAATGCTAGGTATTGATCTCGAGGAAATCCTCGTCAGATTTATGTCGCTCGTACCCAGCGTCTTCAAAAAGTAAATGTTTGGGGAGGAATAATAGGGAATCATGTCATTGGTCCATTTTTTATAGACGGTATGTTGACTGGGCGGAAATACTTGGAACTTCTGCAAAATGAAATTGTCCCAGCCCTTTGTTTTTACCAATAACTTTCGATTCCATATGGTTTCAACACGATGGTTGTCCTGCACATAATTCTCGCATCGTCAGTGAATATCTCAGTGCGACTTTTCCTAATCGATTGATTAGTGGCCACGGATATTTTTTTATTTTTCTAGAATTTTTACTTATTTAAACATTCTTTAAAAGTTTTTACTTTATTTTCGAAAGTACGACGATACTGTTTTGTCAATAAGATTTTTTGTTTTAACTTTAGTTTTTGTTTAGTTTTGTTTAGTGATTCAAAGCAAAACGATCTTTGCATAATTTCAAATTATTATCAAAAAAAAAAGAAAACCACATGTGGGTTTTGAACTCTAATCGTCTGCGATGTCTGTATCGCAATGTCGAATTCTTACCACTAATCCACGAAGGATTTATAATTATTCCGTGACAAGAGCGTATGAAACTCCTCAAATCATAGTAGAAATTATTCTTGGTTAATAATTTAAAACTTTAGATTAAATAATCACTATTAATTAAATTATTTTATTCACATTTTTGCTTTATTGTGGTCAATCAGTTTTTACTTTATGCGAAATTAAAAAATGGAAATACGTCACACATTCGACGTTACTCATAATAATTATGACCGAGGCGATTTAGCTCGAATCTAACGTCTAAAGGTGTGAGACTATCGATAGTGGTAATGTAATGTAATATAAATTATAGGTTTTTCCGATTATTTCTCACCTCTACGAGTTTCATCTCTTTTTATTTCACAAGGTAACTGTGTTTTCTATCTCTTACGTTAAAAAGCCGGGTGGTAAGACACTCATCACTGTATAACTAGCACTGGTGACAGTATATTTCAATAAATCTCGTCGAAAGATACAGTGTTGGATTGCCGTCTAATATCAGATTAAAAATTCGACAACGTTAATGGAAATCGCTACACGTATTAGCGAAATTTACGAATAACGACCGAAGGGGGCACAAACGAATAATTTTCGGAAACGTTCCGTTTTATGTTATTTTTATGGCGCCATTCGAAAGAAAGTAAATCGCACGATCGATACGTTGCGAAGACGAAGACAAAAGGTTTTTACAACCTTGCTAGAAACAATATTAATGCAGTAGAATTCTTTGTACTAAAGGAAATTACTTTCGATGATGGAATATATACTACATAACAAAAGAAAATTGTATTGGTGCCTAATTTTTATTTGTAACTACATGCAATTGTTAAATACTTTAGTATAAATAAACACATTCCCTGAGATTTTCATTCCGGACTCGTTTGCCTCAATTTTCATTTTTGGTATGTTCTCATCACATCTCTATTTTATGAAATCAGGCGAGGAAAAAATTCGATAGTAAAACAAAAAAACCAATGCTTTCTCAAACAAAACGAACAACAGTAGTAACATCTGCAATATAACCTTTCTCCTCTCAAGTTTAAGATGATGGAATATATTTATAAAGGAAACAACAGAAAAATTAAACAATTTTTAAGATTACACCAATATCTTCTTTATTATCTATTATGTAATTTCTTATATCAACAAATCTGATATAAAAAAAATGATGAATCAAACCCATGACCTTGAGCCCCCACTTAGCTTCAGTATATTGTCAGATTGAAATAAATGGCGCTGTAGTCAGTATTTTCATAACCTACCTGCGGAAGTGATACTAAAATGCTACCGGTCCATCATACCGATAGTCTAGTATATAAATTCTGTATACACAAGGAAATATTAGTTTTAATCAGCGGCGGCTCGTGGCCTAAAAAAGTAGTGAAGATGAGGAAAGCTTGCCGGAGCCAAAAGGAGTTTTGGTACCTACTTCGCGCCCAAATCTCATAAAAAATGGGAGTTTATGGCCCTAATAACTTGAAAACAGTTTTTCTTGTTCAGTTCTGCTTGCCTGGGGTATTTTAGTTCTGAACCTCGACATTTTATTGAGAGTTTTTTGGCGATTAAAACACCACGCCTCAGGCTGGTGAGTTTCGATTCAGCCGCCCACTCTAAGTCAGATGCTGATTGCAGCCGACCACCCTGGATCAGACGCAGATGTTTAAAATACTGGTTGGTCGACAATGTAAAAGAACATCCCTTTTATCTGCATTTTTCCAATGCCTAAATGGAGGCTCTAATATATTACACACCAAGTCATTAATTTAGCCACCATTTAATATAGTCTTCTGCAGGTAATCATGCAGGGTAGAGTCGATGGCAAAAAGGGAATAGGTAGAAAGAGGAAATCATGGCTGCGAAATATTTGAGACTGGACAAACATGACTGTAGACGATTTATTCCACGTTGCAAAAGACAGAGAAATTTTTAGAAATGTGGAAAGAAGAAGAAGTCTAAAAATATTTTTGTCCAAACGAAATCCACGAGAACACTTTATATCCGAAATACGAAACAAACCACAGAGAAATGTATTAATAAAGTGCACTAAACAAATAAAATTAATATTGTGACTAAACTAAACTAATAAATACTATACTATACACTATACTATATAAAAATATCTATATAATGGACTAAATTTCAAAATATTGTCGCTTAGAGAAATTTCCAAAAAATAGGAATACCAAATACACATCCAACAGTGGGTGAAGACGAATAATATATTTTTAAGCGGAACTGCACGTACCAGTTTTCTCAGCTATCACTAAGGATAGGCTGACGTCACGTTGCCATGGCAACCGTGAACGCTGATGCAGATGGATTTTGCATTTCAAAAATTATATTCACCTCTTCCTGAATCCTATTCAGAGATATCATATCTCTGATCCTATTATACACGGCTAGTGACACAGGTCAGGACTTGGCCGTCAAGTACGTACCGATAATAAAGCTAGTTGCCTTATTTAATTTTTAGATTAATTAAAAGAGAATAAATAATTGATTTCAGAATTTAGATATAATAATGTTGTTTTCATTTTTTATTTATTTGTCTCAATTTAATTATATTTTTTTGGTGAACCTCACCTTCACCTACTTCACCTGGCCGGCCGCCGCTGGTTTTAATGTATCTTATGTATTTATTTATGTATGACTGAGACATGGTAAGTTTTTTATCTTATTTTTCTTATTTATTAGAGTGATTTTTTCGTCAAAATTTGCATTATTGAAAAAAAAAAAATATCGTTCGAATCCAGTGATTTTGCAAATCAATTCCAGAAGTCTGTTTTTGTTTTAGATCATGGCATCATATTTGGAAGGATAGATATCGAGGGAAAACAAGTAGAAAGAGTGAATAACTACAAATATCCTGAAACAGTAAATGAAAACAATGACCAAGGTAGAGAAACAAGGATACGCATTAAAATTGCAAGACTAGCATTTATAAAAATGAAAACAATGTTTGTTAATCGAGACCTTCCTCTGGAGCTGAGGATAAGAGCCTTAAGATGCTACGTGTTCTCGACTTTTTTGTATGGAATGGAAAGCTGGACACTAAAAGTAGATAATATAAAGAAGGATATATATCCCTATAGAAGGATACTGAAAATACCATAGACCCAACGAGTTACAAATGCAGAAGTGTTAAGAAGGCTACAAAGGATTGCGAGGCCATAAAGCATATCAAAACAAGAAAGCTAGAATATTTAGGCCACATTAACACAGTGCGAAATATGAGATATTAAGGCTTATAATGCAAGGTAAAATCAAGGGTAAAAGATCCATAGGAAGACGAATTTCCTGGCTAAGAAACCTAAGAGGGTGGTATAGTTGCAGCTCAGTAGATCTTTTCAGAGCAGCCGCCAATAAGGTACGGATTGCTGTGATGATACCCAACCTCCGATAGGAGAAGGAACTACAAGAAGAAGAATCTGGTTTAGGGAGAGTAAAGTTGGACACCAAAACCTATGACGAAACGCTTAGAAAATGGTTCGATGAAATTCCTTATGACGAAATAAAAGACTCTTCTGATGTAGAAGATTCCAATGAGAAAGCAATCTAGGAAGATGCAACTACAGAAGACGACTGCTCTGCTACTTATATACTCTTGCTTACTCAGCAAGAATATATTTTTTCAGACCATGAAGAAGAGGGCAGTGAATTAGAAGAGAAAACATTGAATAGGTGCCGCGATTATGTGCAAAGTAATCAGGTTAAGGGTATAGTCAGTTTTAAAGGTAAATATGATTTTACTTGGAAGTCCGAACGACTCATAAATAGATAAAATCCAAACCCAAACATGACATTATAATCAAATTGCCCAGTCTTAAACCACGAGTAAATGCTTTGAGTAACAATGCTAAAATTAGTGCAATTTGGTAGCTTCTATTCGACAACTAGATGCTGAAAGAAGTTGTATTGCGAACAAACGAAAAACTGGAAATAGTAAGATCTACGCACAAGAACTCTGATACGACAGATTACAAAAATAGTAACCTCGTTGAAATAAGAGCTTTTATTGGTTTTATTATCTTCTAATCTCAAATGCTTGTAAGATTTGAGAAATTACTTATGTATAAGGTTTATTGATGCTTCCACTAGAGTCCAACATTGCCTGGAGGACCGAGCGGCGACAATATCTTTTCTATTCAACCGTTTTATGGATAATTCACAAAAATTGTACAATTTACATAAGTAGAACAACATCGACGAAATTTTAATCAGTTTCCAATTGCGACGGATGCTCGAAACTCTTATTTCTACAACTGTTACACCTACACAGATAAAGACAGCGATGGAAAAACGTAAGAACGAGTGTAAAAGTTGAGTCTCGAGAGAGGTATTTAGTAAATAGTCCCATAAAGACTTTGGCCAAGGAGTGAGGAAGTTTATGAAACGTTCTAAATGTTCGGCATTCCTTTCCTCAGGTAGCTTAGTTTCTTCCGTGGATGTGTTAGTTATTGCTCTGGAAACCTCAGAGTCTTCTAACATTATTGCCACAAATTGGTCGAATTGCTCCTGTAGTGATCCTTTCCCAAGTTAATGTGCTCCTTTTCTAACTTTGCTGCACCGTACTGAAGACGACCAATAGTCATGCGGTTGCCTTTCATCTTGTACACATATTTTATTATATTTTTTTCCTTTGTTGCGAGCTATGCTGATACTTTCTAGCTTTATATATATATATATATATATATATATATATATATATATATATATATATATATATATATATATATATATATATATATATAAATTATATCCCAAACAAATTTAAAAAAGTGATTTACAGCAGTAATTTCCATGACGGTCCCGTCCATGATTCTAACAACAAATCAATAAAATATAAAAAAAACTCCCCTTTATTAATTCTAACTCATTCTGTCATATCCATATTCAAAAATATTAGTATAGCTAAATATAATACCATGAACAGCAAACAACTATTTTCAAAAATCAAAGACCCAGTACCAGCCTTATATAAAAGTAATCTTGTTTATGAAATACCGTGTCTAGGATGTTAAAATAGCTACATTGGCCAAACATCACAATGGCTAAAACAACGCATCACACAAAATAAAAGTGATTGCAGCTTGGGAAAAAATACTTGCGCAGTAGGTGAGCACTATAGTATAGCACTGAGACTATAACAAAGCTCACATTTTGGCACACACGGATAACTACAAAAGTAGATTATTTCTTGAAATGTATTACATTAACAAAAATAAAAACACTTTAAATTATAAAACGGACAGTGGACAGTTAAGTAACATATATATTGAACAAAATTTATAAATATTCAAAATAGCCAACATTCACCTTAATAATTCATCAAAGAGATATCATTCCCCTAACGTTTCTTTTATTGTTATTTTTATTTTTACATTTAAAGTAATTTAAATTTTTTATCGTATTGCTGTAACGAACGTTTAAGATAATTTTTTATCGTATTGCTTAAGACAATTTAATCTTGACATTCAATATTTCAAATACTTCAATGTCAGTTTTTATTTGTGAAATCTTTTAATTTCTGTGAGTGTTTTTTAAATGTATTTGTTGGCCATTTTTTGTAATGTTAAATTGTTTTACAGTTTACTCCTGCTGAAGCTATCAAATAAATAGCGAAATATTGAGTATCTTAGAAAAAAGAAAGATTTTTATTAGAGACCACTTTACCCGATAATTCCAACGTATTTATAAATTATTTTTTGGTCAAAATAATCATTTCTAATATAAGTATAAGTGGAATAAAAAACCAGTAGTTTCACTAAATATAGTTTGTGTTGTTTTTCGCATAAGAATTGATCTGTTCCGGCTGCTTAAGCTTCAACGAGACGGTTTAGAACGACTATAAAAGATTATTTACGCTTAAAAAATTTTATTAACTATTATTCCTTAATATTTTTCGTACTTACTCTTCTGGAAGTGTTTGAGCACCTTCTTCCTGTCCGGGTGCGTTGATGTGATAGACGCAGAAATTTTCCAATAACGCTCTCATGTCAATGTAATTGAAAAATGCTTGGAAATTGGATACATCTGAAAAAGGAAAAGAAAATAAAAATGTGAAACCAGCTTTTCACGAAAACTTTTATATATAGACCGAACGTAACAGAAGTTCCAAAGTTAATCTTTTAGTTAAAGTTAACTATTTACAACTGACATGATATATTTACTTAAAGAACTTTTTCTGTTTGATGTGAGTAATGAAAAAGAGTTTTTTAAAACTCATGATTGATTAAAATTTCATGGAGTAAAAATACTTTAATTAAGAAAATACAAATAAAAATTAACATTTTAGTTTTTTAATTAATTGTATTTTGAAAATGGCTTTCCACATGGAGGCAGCAACGTCAAAGAAACGAATTCATAATTTTTAATTTTTATTTAATTTACAATGAAAAGGTTAATCAGAGATAATATGTTGTTCTTTTATCTATGGATATATTAGTCGTTAGTTTATCTCCGTTGGAGTTACACAATTGGTCGGTAACCTTTTTCACCATACTCAACCTTGGATATAACAACAATTGTTGTGTTGCTTAATATAGTCTAAGCAACACGTCATTTGTTGATGAAAACATCTACTTCCATAATAGCATACAAGCAAATATAAATAGAAAAATAGCACAGTGTATACCAGTACAAAGCGGAGTCAGATAGGGTGCTCGTTAAGCCCACTTCTCTTTAATATAATAATGGACAAAATATTACAAGCAGTACGTAAAGGTCATGGTTACAGAATGGGGAACAAAGAAATCCAAATATTATGTTATAAATAATAGACAAAATAGGCAGACGACGCCGCATTAATCGGCGAGACACAAGACGAGCTCCAAAGATCCAGATCCAGAGCTCCAAACACACATCTTCAATACAACAGCCCAGAAATACAATATGATAATGTCAGCAGAAAAAACCAAATGTATAAGATCTAAATACGTACTACGATGTAAAATCGAAATTGATGGGAAAATAATAAAGCAAGAAGCAAGGTCTAGATATCTGGGAATACATAAAACTAGTTACGGAGATGTTGAAAAAGAAGTACGACAACTAAGATTAAAAGCAAGTAAAGCATCGGGATCTCTCAATGACACAATCTGGAAGAACAAACACCTAAGACGACACAAAAACAAGAATCTATAAAGCAGCAATTAGACCTATATTAACAAACGGAGACAAGATCTGACATATCTATAACAAGACGACTACTAGAAACAACAGAGATGAAAATACTTTGACGAATATCAGGGAAAAGTCTGTTGGATAGGGAGACAAGCAAAAACATAAGAAGAACATGCAATATAAAAGACATAAATGGATGGGTGACAAAACGGAAACAAGAGTGGAACAAACACATAAGTAGAATGGCAGAGGATAGGATAGTACGAATAGCACGAGATAAGTTACCAAATGGACGAAGAAGTATTAGCAGACCAAGAAAAAGATGACGCGATAATTAAAACAATTTAGGAGGCCAATATTGAAGAAGAAACATGCTTTAAAGCCGACATACAAGAGGGAAGAAGAAGAAGCTTAATATAGTTCTGGAACTAGTTTTTGGTGAGATTTACTTTCAGATGAACTCAGATGTGACACTACATTAGTTCATCTTTATTGAGAAATTTAGTACGATTATACTATATAGGGAACAAGTATTCTCCTTAGGGGCAGATCCTTGGAAAAACAACCCAATTCAATGAATCCTACAGTCTAAGACAACAGTTACACAGTTCTACGCTAAAGTATTTGCACTGATAGCGTTCACCGATGAAATCATTAGAAAAGACTACAAGAAAACTAGCAGACACGCCGGCAGAGCTAAAGAATGTTTCAATGCCTAAAACTATTCTGGACATTAGAAAAGACATTCAAAAGTGGTTGCCAAAGTGCTACAAAAACCAATGGTGAAATTACAGTGACAAATCCATAATAAAATCATTAGCAACAGTGGAACTTTCCAGTGTCCAGGGCACGGGATACTGTTAACTGAGCAGAACGCTCTACTACACTACGACTAGGCGAGCGGTTTACCCCTCAAAAGACGCTTAGAAACAGAATATACCGACTAAAATTCTTTTTGCATTTCTAATGCACCAAACGCTTTTTATTCGATTCTATATATTTTTCCAAGATGAAATGTATTTTTTTTTTATTTTTACAAGTGGGCCGGCAATTGTTATTAACAAATAACTAATACAAAAAAGCAATTTCACCGAATTGCTTCGGAATCAATTTTTTTTAGGTGTATCTCATCAAAATAAACACTTTTTCTCTCTTGATAATTTTTCGAAAAATGCTTCCTTTTCGAGTTATTTGCATTTTTTTGTTGAAAAAATGCCTTAATTAGTGATTTTTGGGATTTTTTTTCTAAAAAACTACTAAATGAATTGCAATTCTACAAATAGACTTATAATCTTTAAACCGTCGAGTACAAGTAATAATATTTTGACAAGGATAATTTTTTTCTCTCTTGCTAAAAACGTGGACCCAAATATTTCGAATATGCCTTTCGAGCAGTCTACCGCTAAGTGTGTACAGCGGTTGCGGCGATACAGGCGTGCGGCACGTAGAAATATTTGTTTAAATTTAAAAAATTAATTCAATACAAATATTACGTACAATTTATTAAAAAAAAAGATAATTTTAATTATTTTTATATAGACATATTATAATTAAAACAATTAAAATTAATTTTTTACAATGCTATAATAATGTAATTTTTCTTTTAATATACGTGGTGACTATATTATTGAATGTTTTATTACAGTGAAATACATTAAGCAATATATAATTAATTTTCATTGAAAAATATAATAAAATTAAAATTTAATATTAATTATACATCGTTTTCATTGTCAATGATTTGAAAATTTTCGTCAACAGCAACAGGATTTCCATCTAATAAGCTGATTTCATTGTCTTCAATAAAGTCGTTTTTAATATTTTTACAATTCTCTGGTGTACATGCACATACTGCACAGCATTCTAAATTATAGGAAATACAATTACAATTTTTCGTAGAACATTTTCCGGTACATGAGCAGAAATACTTTTGTAACATATCTAAACTAGTTTCGCCTTCAAAATAATTAAAATCGAAACAATTATTTTCCATTGTCCAACCATGGGTTAATGGATCAAGAGATAAAATAACATTGTTTTTTGCTTAAATCCATTCATTTATTTGCCACTTTGCTCTTAAGTAATGTTGTAATAATGCTGGTTTCGAAGGTGGTGATTTTTCATTATTATGCATTTTTTTTAGCGCCTACAGCACCTCAACCGCTGTACACGCTTAGCGGGATACTCTCGAAAGGCATATTCGAAATATTTGGGTCCACGTTTTTAGCGAGATAGAAACCATTTATCCTTGTCAAAATATTCTAACTTGTACTCGACGGTTCAAAGATTATAAAGCTATCTGTAAAATTGTAATTCATTTAGTAGTTTTTTAGAAAAAAAATCACAAAAATCACTAATTACGGCATTTTTTCAACAAAAAAATGCAAATAACTCGAAAAGGAAGCATTTTTCGAAAAATTATCAAGAAAGAAAAAGTGTTTATTTTGATGAGATACACCTAAAAAATTGATTCAGAAACAATTTGGTGAAATTGCTTTTTTGTATGTTATTTGTTAATAACAATTGCCGGCCCACTTGTAAAAATTTTAAAAAAATACATTTCATCTTGGAAAAATATATAGAATCGAATAAAAAAGGTTTGGTGCATTAAAAATGCAAAAAGAATTTTAGTCGGTTGATGCTCTGCTTATAGGGGTAAACCGCTCGCCTACAAGAAAACGAGCTAGCAGACACGCTGGCAGAGCTAACGAATGTTTGAATGCCTAAAAATATTATTAAAATTAGAAATGACATTTAAAAGTGGTAGCCAAAGTGCCATAACAAAAAAATGGAGAGCCATACACTGACAAACCAATAAGAAAATGATTAGCAACATTGGGACTATGGAGGATTAAACTATTTTTCATCAACTATTTTCTTAATTTTCTATTGATGTTTATTTTCTTGTTATATGATTTAACAGTAAAAAGAATAACTAAATACCATCACCATAACGGATATAATCGTACTCAGACATGAATATTCACCACCAGACACTTCTTTCATATTCAGTGCTCTCCATTTAACCTCTTACCATATACCTTCTCAAGATCAATAAATACAATTTGAATACTTGATTTTTCTTCGGAAATCACAAACTTATTGCAAAATACCAAATAGTTAGAAACTAAGTATAGTAGTGACCATGTTTAAGAAAGACTATAGCAGAATTCGTCAAATTATACAAACATAAATCTAAATATGAAAACAACTTTCAAATTGACCACCAAAGTGATAACCAACAAGATAAAAACTTATACATTAGCACAAGAGCAACATGAAATATATAATTGTATCAGACAAGGTGAATCACTAAGCTCCTTGCTATTGTATCATTATGGATGACGTTATAATGTAAGTGCGTAAACAAAAACGAGATAAAAATGTGGAATTCGGACGTAATTTTTCCTAAATAATTTAATATAGATAGAATTTTTGGCAAACTAGATTTGTATTGTAAAAGAAACAAATATATGTAAAATATAGATTTTAGTGTTGAAATTAATTGCAGTTATCCACTCAGGTATATGGCTGTTACGGCGTATCTATAAGTTTATTAAATCGCGAGGGTATGCTCTTGGCTCACATTCCTACGCAAGGTGAAGAATGGATTGGCTTGCAGGTACAGTCGCAGTTTAGCGTTGTGAATTTTCTTCACTATGGGAATTATATTTAAACTTTTCTATTTATAGGGAGGGAGATCAAAACCTTTGGTTATTTCTAATGGATTTACCAAGTCATACAGATCGTAGACGATCTTTTCATTTTAAAATTCTTAACATTTACTCCTGTCCAAGCCATTATTGAGCAAGACGCCAGGGAGGGTTTTGGGATCGTAGATTTTCGTAAATTGTGGTAAATTGTTGCATTCACAGGGTATTTTATAGATGCAATTCCACAATTATTAGTTTAATTGTCGAATATACGTAACAATTTATACCTTCCTTCTTCTTATATTTCTTTTCTTTTGTTTCATACTATTTTTTATAGAATTGGATCTCATTTTACTCAAGTTTCTTAAAATATTACACTTCTACAGAAAATATTGTTTTATGTTATACTGCTCTATTACGTGTATATAAAGCTTACGCCTATTTCCTGCAAATGAATTTAGTTTAGATCGGGGTAGTTTGATTTTGGAATAGACCCAAACAGTATTATTATGTTATGTAGGTTACAAAGATCGATTACATGTAGTATTCATACAGAAAATCGATAAAAGGCTAGTCTAATTCGCATTAGAATATATCAATTTTATAATCGTAATATATTATAGCGAAAATGATAAAAAATACGTAACAATAAAGGAGTCGAATCAAGTGATATTCTAGTAGAAGTGTGGAAAAAGCGTTAGGAGAAATAAGTGGACAAACCTTTTTACTTGATACACTTGTGGAAGTGGATAACATTCTAGTAAATGTAGAAGCATTTTAAATGCTTCTGAATATTTGCGTAAAAAAAAAACAAAGAGAATATTTAACAATGTACAAACATTAGCGCCATATAACTACTTACTCACACTAAGAGAACATGGACAAGAGTATTTTATAGACGAATACCTAAAAATACTGAAATATACGAAGAACAGTTTGGATTTATGCAAATTAGATAATCAATAGATGCAGATCTCAGTATGAGGTAACTAATCAACAAAATATGTGAACAAACACTTCTACTTCATTCTTCTTAATGTGAAAAGTGCTTATTTAATCTCCTCCTTGATAACTTGTCCTCATAAGACACCTAACTATGGCTCCAAGTGCCACACCCCGGACAAATGCATTGGTCTGCAGACTAAACTAAGTGAGGTAAGTGAGGGTAGCCAGATATGGCGAAAATTTCACCGCCCGATTGCCAGTATAAGCAATCCCACACTTGCTAAATCAACGGCTCTGGGCGAAAGAATTGGTAGGTGGTAGGGCACCCTTTTTGGGCTGGGGTTAAGAAATCGATCCCGAAGGTTGAGGAACCACCTTGGTCAACGGCACAAGGATGTAAAAGGCAAGTGGAAACCACTACATTAAAGATCCCCCATGGATATCCCTAGTACAATCATCATGGTTTTAGAAACTAATAACGGCGTTACTGATCATGGCCCTCAGAAGCCAAGATCCGGCAAGGGAAAAGAAGACAAGGACTCACAGATCGTTAATCAGCGAATTCCTTGACAAAAGGACGTAAATGAGAAAATAAGACTGTTCAACAATAGAATAGGAACCTGGAATGTTCAGAGCATGTTTCAGTCTGGCAAATGCACAATGTTATTCAAGAAATGAACAGGTTGAATATTGTTGTGAATTTATTAATTGTTAAGTCTTTAATTTATAATGTCTTGTTCTTATCTTAATTCATTAAAAAGCACAATGACTGATATTTATTTATTTTCACTAAACATACATAATTTATTAAAAAGCGAACGTAACATTTTATCGCGAGCGCGTCGTCCGAATTAACTGGCCCTCCATATAAAAATGTTGTATTTATATACGAAATCCTGATATACTAGAACAGCATCGAAAGATCGAGAAGCTTAGCCGGCTCATTCACCATAATTTTGGTTCTGGACTTCCACCGAAATTTCTACAATAAAACAGAATAATTAGTCATAAAAGTTAGGCCAGTATATTTATCGTAACATTGCCCCCCTCTTAAAAGATGGTTCCTCCTGGAACCTTGTCGGGACTGGAACCGGAACTGTATGCTGGTATCGGCAACTGGACCCTCTTTTACAACTTCCAGTTGTATAAAAATGACAAGGGACGGTTTTCTCTCCGCACCAGTAACTATGCGGATTGCAACAGACTAACACCTGGACTTCGGTGTCTTTAAAGATCTCCTCCACCATATTTCGGATAACCCTCCAATCTAATTGGCGGCACTCCAACTTTGACATGGCTAACTTTTGCACGTCGGACTCTAGTACGTGCTCTCTCAATTGAAGTAAGGCTTCCCATACATCTCGGTAGGTAGGTTGGTCACGGGCAGTGTCTTTTGTTACCAGGTAGAAAAGGTAACGTGATGCATCTTGGAGTTTCAAGGTTTTACCGGGAGCTGGCACTTGGCATTGAAGTTCTGCAACTCGACCAAACTTCCTTCGAAAGACGGATGCCAACCCTGGTGCGTCTTTGATACTGGCCGGGATGGTAAGGGCCAGCGAGTAGTCATCGGGGAGCGCGAGTAGATCTTGCTTTTCTTCAGTGGTAACACCATGTCTCGCTTTACCGGTACCTCCATAGGCACCCATGAATTCCTCAAACGTGAGGTCAGACACATCGTGAATTTGGTTTACTTCCACTTCTTCATCTACGTTGTGGTCACCTTCGAAAGGCGCCAACCGGTTATGGTGTACTATCATCGGCTTTCCCCTCGGAATCTTGCTTATTCGGTAGATGACATCGTTGATCTTCTCCATAATGAGGTATGGACCTTCCCAAAACTGCTGCAATTTGGGAGAACAACCTTTTCGCTTCTTGGGATTATACAGCCATACTTTGTCGTTCTTCTTAAAGCAACCCTTTTCGGCTTGTGTATCGTACCGTTTCTTCATTCTGTCGCTAGCGATCTGAAGGTGGGAACGGACCAACTCATGTACATCGTCCATTCTTCTTCGTAATTCGATCACATAATCTTCACCTGCTACATCTTCTCCAGGTTTACATCCAAACTCGAGATCACAAGGTAGTCGCATTTCGCGTCCGAATAGGACTTTGGCTGGTGTCTGGCCTGTTGATTCGTTAACAGCAGATCTGTAGGCCATTGTGAAGAACGGAAGGTATTGGTCCCAGTCTCGCTGATGATCGGACACCATCTTTGTCAAATACTTGCCAACTGTCCTATTCATTCGTTCTACCATACCATCCGATTGCGGATGATACGCGGTAGTTCTTGTTTTCTTCATGCCTAGTCTATCACATATTCCTTGGAATAGATCGCTTTCGAAGTTCCTGCCTTGGTCACTATGGATCTCCAAAGGCACTCCAAATCGGCTGATATATTCTTGGATCAACTTATCTGCAACGGTGGCGGCCTTCTGGTCTGGAAGTGCGTAAATCTCGACCCACTTAGTAAAGTAATCCATTACTACCAGCATGTACTTGCCTCCATTTTCACTTTCTGGAAATGGCCCAGCGATGTCCAAAGCTATTCTTTCAAACGGGCTTCCAACATTATATTGTCTCATAGGAGCTCTCCTTTTTCGGTGAGGCCCGTTACTCGTAGCACAAATAGTACATTTCTTACACCAGTCTTTTACGTCGTCGGAACTGTTCATCCAATAAAACCGTTCCCGAATTCGCTGAAGGGTTTTCCTTACACCAAAATGCCCTCCCGATGGACTGTCGTGTAACTGACGAAGTACTTCGGCTATTCTGCTCTTTGGGATCACCAACTGTCTTCTCTTCTCTGAACCGTCATCATTTTCCAGGACTCGTTTAAGCAAGCCATCTTCGATGATAAATGAGTCCCACTGGGCCCAATACGTCTTAACTACTGAGCATAGGTTTGATATTTCCTGCCAAGGTGGTCGACGGTTTTCCTCTTTCCATTTTCGGATTTTTTGTATAACTGGATCTCTCTCTTGTTCTTCCCTGATCTTAGTAGGCGTCCAGTCGTTGTTGACAATCGTCGTTCTTAGCACTGCTGCTTCCTTGGATTCCGTTTTGTTGCAGTGGGAACACTCTGCTGGGCATGGCCTTCTGGAAAGAGAATCAGCGTTTCTGTGGCTAGCTCCGGCCCGGTGCTCAATCTTAAAATCGTATTCTTGGAGTCGTTCGATCCACCTGGCTATCTGACCCTCTGGATTCTTAAACTGCATCAACCACTTAAGGGCGGCATGGTCGGTTCGGATTAGAAACTTTCTGCCATAGAGGTATTGATAGAAGTGCTCTACTGATTTCACTACTGCCAGAAGTTCTCTTCTCGTGACGCAATAATTCCGCTCAGGTTTTGAAAGAACTTTACTAAAATATCCGAGGACTCGTTCCTGTCCTCCTTGAATCTGAGACAGCACTCCTCCAATTCCCACATTACTTGCATCTGTATCTAAGATGAACTCTCCTTCTGGCAGTGGATACCCTAAAATTGGTGCTGTTATTAAATGCTTTTTCAAGGTCTCAAAGGCATTTTGGCAGTCTGTATCCCAGCGGTAATCTCTTGCTTCCTCCGTAAGTCGCGTTAATGGCTTAGCGATATCTGCAAACTTCTTAATAAACCTCCGGTAGTAAGTACATAGTCCAAGAAAACTTCTCACTTGATGTTTGTCAGTTGGTTTTGGCCATTCCTTAATGGAATCGATTTTTCCCTTATCCACGGCCACTCCTTCTTTACTGACTATATGACCCAGATAATTGACTTTACCTTGAAATAGCTGGCACTTCTTGGGGTTTAGCATCAATTGGGCAGCTTTAAGTCGATTAAAAACGTTTTCTAAATTCCTCAAATGATCTTCGAATGTCTCCCCCAAGACGATTATGTCATCTAAATAAACCAGGCATGTTTTCCAAGATAACCCTCTCAACACATTTTCCATAAGCCTCTCAAATGTCGCAGGAGCATTACAAAGTCCAAATGGCATAACGTTGAATTGCCACAATCCAGATCCTGTGGTGAAGGCTGTCTTTTCTTTATCGACTGGGTCCATTTCTACCTGCCAGTATCCAGACTTCAAATCTAAAGTAGAAAACAATTTACTTCCAGCCAATGTGTCCAATGTGTCATCGATCCGAGGCAGAGGATAACTATCTTTCTTGGTAACGTTGTTCAGCAAACGGTAATCCACACAGAACCTCGTCGTTCCGTCTTTCTTCTTAACCAGGACCACCGGAGAGACCCATGGACTCGTAGAAGGTTCTATCACCCCGTCTTTCTTCATTTCCTGAACAATCGTTTCAGCTTCCTCTCTCTTCGCCTGTGGTAATCGTCGAGCTGTTTGACGAATTGGCTTAGCATTACCAGTATCAATTTTATGCTTAACAACGGTAGTTCTTCCCGTCTTTCCTCCTTTCGGTACGAAAATATCACGATACTGCCGAAGAAATTCCCTTAATTTCCTTTTCTCCATCTGATTTAGAGACTGTCCTGCAACTGCAACCATTTGGTCGAATTTGTCGTTGGAATTATCAGATGTTGTCGCCTGACGGATTATGGATGTCACAGGTACACAAGTTCCTACCTTTGTCTCTTTCTTGATGGTCACTGGGTAGTCGTTGACATTGATAAGTCTCACAGGAATTTCTTTGGCCGAAGTCACCAATTCCTTTCCAATTATGATTCCACGGCCAACCTCATCGTCGTGGTTCCAAGGCTCCATCATAACAGGTGTCCCTTCGTCTACAATTCCCTGTAGTCGCGCTACTATGATCGTTTCGCTTCTCGCAGGCACGACTGTATCTTCTGTAATGGCTGCTTGCACAGTGTTGTCATTATGTGGATGGAGAAATACCTCTTCGTTGCCAACTTTGATTACCTTATTCTTAAAATCCAATTGGAATCCATGCATATTCATTACGTCCATTCCTAATATAACATCCTCTTCGATGTCAGCAACTATAACAGTATGGACGAACTTTTCTGCTCCAATTCCCAATTGTACCTGGATTTCTCCATGAATGTTAGCATTTTCACCTGTAGCGGTCCGAAGTCGCAACCTCGTTGGTAACAGTTTCTTTCGGCTGTTTATAACTGTCGGGCGTATAATGGTTCTGGTCGCTCCGGTATCCACCAACAACGTATGCTTTTTACCATTTATGTCTCCATCTACATATACACTATCTTCACGACATTTCAAAGAAGCTATTAGTATGAGAGGGTCTTTGGAAAAGTTCTGGGTCGAAGCTGCCCCCCTAAGGCTGACCCGTTCTAGTTTTCCTGATGGTGAGTTTCTTGATTTGCGTCGTACCTAGGGTGCTTACAGGAGCTTCGTACGTGTCCTATTTCGCCACAATTCCAGCATCTGATGGTCTTCGTTTTCTTGTATGTCATGCTTTTCATCATATTAACGAGCTGGTCAAGTTTATCTTCATCTCCTTCCTCTTTTACAGTCCTAACTTTACTGTACCCGCCAGAGGCCTGCGTAGCTGACTCGTATTCGAGGGCGGCGGATAGGACATCAACCAGCGTCTTGTGACGAGCTAATCGCAGTGTTCTCTGCATTTCATGATCACGAAGACCATCAATAAACGTTTGAACGGCCAATTTTTCCATCATGTCTTCGGGAGCTGTTGGATAAGCATATCGTACTAATCTGGCAATATCTACCTCATATTCTTGAAGAGCCTCATCTTTCTTCTGTCTACGATTTTTAAGCTGTGACTGATATACATGCTCCAAATGTTCGTGGCCATATCGCATATTTAACCTCTTCTTCAGTTGTTCGAAATCATCGGTCTCCTCTACGGCTATGGTCTGAAGCACATCTAAGGCATCTCCTCGAAGGGCGATAGTCAGGTTTACAGCCTTTTCTTTTTCAGACCATCCATTTGCTCTTGCGGCTGATTCGAACTGTTTCATGTAGTTGTTCCATGATGATTTTCCGTCGAAAGTTGGGACTTTAACATGAATAGAACCTCCACTTCCTTCAAATTTCGGCCGTGTCTCCAACTTAAATTTGGTCTCGTCTTCTTTTATCTCCACTGTAATCGGATTGTTACCTCTCTCTGCTGTCCCTGTTTCCTCCATCTTCTTTTCCATCTCTTTCCATATCTTTTCTTCGAAGGCTAACATATCGGCAGCAACTTGGTTTTTTAATGAAGATATTCTATCGTCCAGGGCAGACATCTCAGAAGTGACTTTAGAGATTTCCGAAGAGATGTTAGCAGAGACTTTGCTTTCCAGCGAAGAAATCTCGTTAGAAACTTTGTCTTCCAATGAAGCGATGTCACCGGAAACTTTGGCTACATCACCAGAAACTTTGGCTACATCAGAAGAAACTTTCGAAATATCGTCAGAAACTTTGTTCTCTAATGATGCGATGTCACCAGAAATTTTCGAAATCGACGAGAGGACAGCATCATGTTTGTCTTCAAATATATAAGTCTCTGGATCTAGTCCTTCTTCTAGCAAAGCGTTCTTTAGTCGTTGGACTAACTCAGCCTTTTTTCCGGTAGAAGCTAATTCTCTGTCTTCTAGATGTCTTCTTAAAGTAGTCACTGTCAGCTCATAAATCGTCGTCATTTTCACAATTTATTTTATATTCACTTGTATTATTATTATAAGTCTAATTTATGTTCGATCTCACTCTGACACCATTTGTTGTGAATTTATTAATTGTTAAGTCTTTAATTTATAATGTCTTGTTCTTATCTTAATTCATTAAAAAGCACAATGACTGATATTTATTTATTTTCACTAAACATACATAATTTATTAAAAAGCGAACGTAACATTTTATCGCGAGCGCGTCGTCCGAATTAACTGGCCCTCCATATAAAAATGTTGTATTTATATACGAAATCCTGATATACTAGAACAGCATCGAAAGATCGAGAAGCTTAGCCGGCTCATTCACCATAATTTTGGTTCTGGACTTCCACCGAAATTTCTACAATAAAACAGAATAATTAGTCATAAAAGTTAGGCCAGTATATTTATCGTAACAATATCGATGTACTGGGTATCAGTGAATCCAGGTGGCCCAACTCAGGTTGTTTTTTAACAGACGAAGCCACAATATATTATTCCCGTAGCGAGAATAACCAACACAGACACGGCGTGGCAGTAATAGTTAACAAAAAATCTAATATCGCGGTGGAATGCTATTTCCCTATCTAAGAAAGGGTAATGGTATTGAAGTTGGTGACATCTCATGCCAAACTGAATTTGATACAAGTTTATGCTCTTACGGCGAATGACGACGAAGAAGAAGTGGAATTATTTTACCGAGATATCGAAGAGGCACTGAGAATAACGAAAACAAGAGAAATCACGATAGTCCTAGGTGATCTCAATGCAAAGATTGGAAAGGGTAAAGCGGAAAGTGTATAGGAAACTATGGTCTGGGAAATCGAAACGAGAGACTAGACCGTCTGTTACAATTCTGTCAAGATTATTACAAACACATTTTTCAAGTTACCAAACAGGCGGCTGTATACATGGCGATCGCCCGCAGATACATTGGAGAAAGTAGTCAGGAACCAGATAGACTCCATAATGATCAATGAAAGATACTGTAATTCTGTTAAAGCCGTGAAAGCATATCCTGGATCAGACGTGGTGGCCTCAGATCACAATCCACTTATAGCCAAGATTACACTCAGCCTCAAGAACATTAAAACACATCAAAGAATCCCTACAATAAATACAAGAAAACTTAAAGAACCTAACGTAAAAGAATGCCTCCAACATGAACTGCATGTGAACTGCAGCAAATTAAACACAAACACCAATGATATTAACGAGTACTGGGATCGACTAAAACGTTGTCTACTGGAACCCTTTAAAGAAATACTAAAGATTTCCGCAATGAGAAAAGAAGAATGGATGAATGACAAGATACTCAATATGATGGAACAACGGAGACAATTTAAACACAAAGACAACAATAAATACAGAGAGATAAACCACGAGATCAGGAAGATGATAAAGCAGGCAAAAGAAAAATACTTTGAAGAGAAATGCAAAGAGATCGAAGACCTTCTAAATGAATATGATCTGTTTAACCTACACAAGGAAGTTAAAGAACTGGCAGACTAAGAAAACAAAATCTCACTGGTGCACTTCTGGATAGACACGGGACTACTATAACACAAGCGGACAAGAAAGTACAACGATGGGCAGAATATATCGACGAACTGTTCGATGATGAAAGAGGAGATCTGGAGCACATAGAACTTACGTCAGAAGAAATAGGTCCATATATTACAAAAGACGAAATATTACACGCATTAAAAACAATGAAGAGTGGTAAAAGCCCTGGACCTGACATACTTCCTATAGAAATCCTAAAAATTCTAGATGAGAAGCACATTGATGTTTTAGTGACACTCTTAAAACTTGGTGCATTACCCAAAGAGTGGTTAACGTCGATTTTTATTTGTCTCCCCAAAAAGACAAACGCAAGAGAACGCAGCGGTTACCACATCATTAGCTTGATGTCTCATGTGCTAAAGTTACTACTAAGAGTCATCCATAACCGAATATATCACAAACTGGACATAGACGTTAATGATAAACAATTTGGTTTTCGGAAAGGCCTAGAAACACGTGAAGCTCTTTTTCACTTAATATACTGATACAAAGATGCCTGGACGTCAATCAAGATATATACGCATGTTTTATTGACTATAATAAAGCACTCGATAAAGTACGACATGAACAATTAATGAATGTCCTGAGATCAAAGAAGATTACAACGACCTCAGGATCATATCAAATTTATACTATAAACAGCGAGCAAAAGTACGTGTTAACGATCAGCTGTCAGAAGAACTTGTAATTAGACGTGAAGTGAGACAAAGATGTGTATTGTCGCCAATTTTTTTTAATGCCTACTCTGAAGAGATCCTGAAAAAAGCTCTTAAGAGTGAAACAGCTGGAATTAAGGTAAATGGAGTGCCCATTAACAACATTAGATATGCGGACGACACTGCGATCTTAGTCGAAAAAAGTCTTAGGCTTCGCAACAATCTGAATCAAGACGTACACATTTCATCCCCTCAAAGTCTCATAAATAAAAAATAACCAAAAATTTGCTGATGCACGGACTGAACAGTTGTTCCTGATCTTTATAACACAGAGTAGGTCAAAATTCACTAATCAATGTGCACTTTTTCACCTACAGCGTGGGCTACTAGTTTCGCAGCCATATTATCTAGTTCATTCATTTATAAATACAATATTTATGGAAGCAAACTATATATACACAGTAGTTCACGTCAAATTTAATTATATACAATAATATACTTCTAAAAACACTTACAATTTAATCCAAGATCATGGTAAGTCAAAATGGCAGGCTTGTTCCTGGAACCTTGTACAGCAACCACCACGTTTCCACGATCCGTCTCGACAACTTCCTCCATTACGGACGAGTCGTCCCTAGATAATGATCTGGCCGTCGGGAATTGAAGTTGGATGTTCTTTAGCTCAATGTCGTCCATGCTGTCAGAAGGCATAGTACTAAAATAAGGAGAAACCTAATCAGTACATATTATTAGATATAAATTATATTTTAAATATATTTAAAAATTGTTGTTACACACAATTATTGTACTGTGGATTACACTATAAAAAACTTCATCTACTGGTTGCTCGTTTGATTCGGGTTTTGCCAGCTGCATCTGTCTGGTCAAATCACCTGTAAATGTTAACAGTAAATGACAACGCCAACATATATTCCTAATTTTGTAGCCACCTTAAAAATCAATTGGAAATTTAACTCATTTGCGCATTAAGTAATTACTATAAAATAATCAAATTATATTTACAAACAACACAGACTTCTGAGTAAAGAATTAAAACCGCTAATCTAATTTTCGTTTCGCAAGAAAGCGTACGCAGCAACTACGTTGAAATCTACCAATGATTCTTTCGTAGGATACTGTGGCCGTATTTTCAACAAATACCAAACAGAAATCTTTGTCTTCTATTTTTTGAAGTATGATATACAACAAAAGTCTGTAAAAGTTAATCAAATAGACGATGTCCTTACATTATTTTACAAATTTTGGAAATGTAATATAAAATCCAATTATAAAACAAAAAAGGGATGAGGTTCATTTATTTTTGATATTGTCATTTAATTATTGACCGATAAAATCTTTACAGCCTTTGAATAACACAGGTCTACAATAAAAAAATGTTTTGATAAAATTAGCTATGTTTTTCTGTTTTATTACCTCTGTTGTAAGTATTTCGTTGTGAGTCCGAAAATTATAAAATAAATGCGGTACCACCCACCAAGTTTCACAATTTAATATTTAAAATATTAAAAAAGGTTGGTCTTTGTTCTTCTTCTTCAATCTGTATAATTGATTTATTCCAATAAACATATCCTTATTTTTCAGTAACGGACCCATGTGCTTTAAGAACGGCTAGACGTAATTGTAAAAACTGTTATAATACATTTTGCTATATATATGGTGATTATGTTAATGAAAATCATCAAAGAAACATCAGAAAGGACTTGCTCGTGTATATACAAACAAAAAAAAAAACATCAGAACGTTAAACACCCAAGCTAGAAAGAAGGTGAAACATCAAGTAGAAAATGAAGGAAAAGAAGAAGAAATCAGGTTTAACATACATTTAATGCAAGACGAATCTATAAGGGACCTTTACCAGAGGATATTTGATCAAAAATTACAGAAATTTGGTTTCAGAAACGCCAAAGAAACGTACGTACCTAAAACACAGTATAAAGGAGGCGGGATTACAAGCTTTGGGAGAACTCGAGAAAAGAGCTACTCAACATAAAGTAAAATAAACGAAGAAACCAAAAAATGTATTGAAGAAAATAAAATTCTATATATGAAAAGTATGAACACCTAATCCCCAGAAGACATACTCAAGTACAAAGGGAAAAACAGAAGTAAAATGATGAATGGCAAAAGCAAATAATGAAGAATGGAAAATTCCGAATGAATAACGTGTGCACAAATTAAACAATACATAGGAGGAACAAGGAAATATAAATCCTGGAAAATATTATAAAGAACTACTTACTACTCAATCAGCCCAGCTAACATTAAGCGAAGTAAAGACACCATAAGAATTCTAAAGAACAACAACAACAAAATCAGGACGAACAGAAGGGACCGTAAATAAACTCATTAACAACTATGGAACCCCACATAGTTTTTTGAGACTGCTCTTTCCTTAATCAAATCGTTCCTGATCCTGTCCCTTCTAGTCTTAACCAACACTGACTATAACATTTTCATTTCAGCTAATACCATCTTATTTTCCTGAATCTTCTTTACAGGCGATACTCCACCGCCGTACACCAACGCAAACCTCACCACACTCTTGTACATATTTTCTTCCAGCCTTCCCCGATTTTTGGATCACAAAGTACCTCGCGCTCATTCGCTTCCAGTTAAACCAACCAGCCTGTATCCTGCAAAAAGCATCGACCCAGGAGCCCCCATTACCTTCTCTGTCAGTACATGCATAGCAAGATTTAGGAAGAACAGTTAGGAACTCTGTGAAGAGTCTTGATGCAAACCAACCGTCACTGGAAAACTTTCGGCCAATCCGACACCAGGCTTACTTTGGTATACGCGTTGTCCACTGTTCGACTCCTATCAATGTCACTTCATTCTACAGTTCTCTCCCAAATTTTCATTCTGTGCGACATTAACTTTATCCCTCGATAGTTCTTACAATCCTGAATGTCCCCTTTATCTTTATAAAGTGATACCATCACGCTCACTTTCCATGCATTGGGCATCCTTTCTACTTCATATATTCTACTCATCATTTTCTCCAAAACAACAAACCTCTTTCACCCCTAGAGCCTTCCAAACCTCAACAGGTATTCCATCAGGTGCCTTACAATCCTTCATCCTATTTAACACCTTGACAACCTCATCTGTCGTTATCCTCAATGCTACATTTTCATTTTTTTTCAACTTTCGT
The DNA here is from genome assembly GCF_040954645.1 of Diabrotica undecimpunctata. Taxonomy (NCBI): domain Eukaryota; kingdom Metazoa; phylum Arthropoda; class Insecta; order Coleoptera; family Chrysomelidae; genus Diabrotica; species Diabrotica undecimpunctata. The sequence continues at coordinate 111,037,728 of NC_092811.1, read as the reverse complement.
AAGTACTCATGTCATCTGCTTTATTTTAATATAGGATCTTAACTTCCACCCTCATCTTTAATCAATCTCACGTGAGTCAAGTCCTTTGATGACTTGTCTCTAGCTTTAGCCATGCTGTATAACTTTTTCATTCCCTCGGGTATTTCCAACTCTTCATACAGCTGTGCGGACGATCTTTTCTTAGCAGTACCTACAGCAATACCCTTGCTTCCCTCTTTGGTATCTTGTATATATCCTTATCTTCCTCCCTTTTAGACATGTTATACCTCTTTCTTTTCCCTAACTTTGTGTTGCATTTCATCGTTCCACCACCAAGTTTCTTTGACCCTAGGAGGTCTTTTACAAGATGTTTTTTCTGGTACTTCTCTCTCACCCGTATCACAATTCTGCTGTCTGAGAGCGCTCGAGGGAGTAATGAACCAGGCTCTGAAAAATCTAGAAAAATGGGCGGATAAAAACTGCCTAACAGTCAGTACAACCAAAACCGTATATCAAGTACTTAGCCTTTCAACAAAACAGACTGCTGTCAAGCTGACGTATAAAGGAGTTGATCTGGAAAGACAGGACGTAACAAAATACTTGGGGGAGTACATAGATAAGAAAATGACGTGGAAACCTCAAATCGACGACATTGCACAGAAAGCCACAAAGAGATGTCGACTGCTCAAAAGTCTCACAGCAAAAAAGTGGGGCGCCACGCAAGATGTCCTGGTAGCAACATACAAAACCTATGTCCGGCCGATATTAGAATATGGGAGTGAAGCTACAATAACTGCGAGTACCAACACCACCTCCAAGCTTGAAGTCGCCCAGAACACTGCCCTTCGCGTCATCACCGGTGCTCCAAAATCAACACCGATTACATCAATGGAAGCCCAGATCGGTATTGAACCAATACAATGCCGCAGAGAGCAACACGCGTTAACCTTCTGGGAAAGGCAAAGACGAATACTTCCACAAAAATGGGACGAATATAGACAAGCAGCCTCACGTCTTAAAACACAAACCACTCCGCTTACAGTAGCAAACCAAATCATGGAAAAATACCACATTGTCCTGTCGGAAGCCGCCCCCTTCCCAGCGCAAACCACACTGGCCCACTGTCTACCAAACACAGAATTACTGCTTGAAAACCATAACGACCCGAAGCACTTATCGTCAGACATTGCCCTAAGGAAAGCCGCCCTAGAGACGATACACACCAAGTACCCAGCACATGAGTGGCTCCACATCTACTGCGATGGATCCTCGATGCCGGACTCGGGAAGAACAGGAGCAGGATATGTCTCAACGTTCTTCAAAGGCTCTATAGCTGTGGTTGCCCCTCTCACCAACTACGACGGCGAAATTGCTGCTATACACGAAGCTGCAAAAAATCTTGAGAATTTCCAACACCCCCAAAAAGTTGCCTTCTTCATCGACTGCCAAGCCGCAATCCTCGCCCTGTCGACAAATCGATACACCGACTGTGCCAAAACAATATCTTGCCGCGTCCAACTATCGAACTTGATGGAAAAAGGGTGGCTGATTACTCTACAATGGATCCCTAGTCATGTCGGTGTTGAAGGAAATGAAGCGGCGGATGAACTTGCAAAAGAAGGCACTACTCTTCCACAGCCCCCTAGCTTCCAATCGTACACATCAGCAAAGTCCACCATTAGAAGAGGAATCAAAGCGAAGATAAAAGAGCAGCAAATACAAGCCGGTGCTGGAAAATCTTGGGCCCACCTAATAGAGTCACCAATCCCTCGCAACTTGCCGATACCCATTAGTGTAGCCGTGTTCAGAACAACTACGGGGCATGACTACCTGGCCTCCCATCTACATCGCATTGGCGTCCGCGAAAATGACAACTGTCCACTATGTGATCAGCCCCAGATGGATGCTGCTCACCTTCCAGAGTGCCCAGCCCTGAAAACAGACCCACCCGAGGAGGATGAAGATCGCCTACGAGAAACGGCTCGTCTATACTGGTCAGCGCGCCACCAAATGGCTATCATTTGGTGGCCATTTGGTGGCGCCTTAACAGCGCCAAGGGTGGGCGTTGGCTAGTAAGTAAGTAAGTAAGTACAATTTTGCTGTTGGCTTCCCAGAAGTCATTTAGCGTATCTTTTTCCTCAAACTCTTCCAACACTCTATTCTTAAAGACTTTTGCAAAATCCGTATCCTTTACTTCCATAACTTTACTTTCTAGCGACAGCCTTTATTTCCGTATCCACTATTACAGGTTGGTGTTTACTAGCTCACCCTTTATAGTTGGTAACTTCTTTTAGCTGGCTTCTCGCACGCAGCATAAAATCTATCTGACTTCCCCTTCCCCCGTTATTATAGATAACATACTGGTCTTCAGTCTTCATAAGGAACGTCAGCCAAATCTCATGCCACTGCAGAATCAATCACATTATTCCCTTCGTCATTTCTTATCCCCAAACCTCCTTTAAATTACTTTCAACACTGCCTGACTAAATAAAATAGAGAGAAAATATAAACTAGATCAGAAAAAGGAAGAGACCATAAAAATAAAGAAGAAATATAATATATCCTGCAAATGTCTCTTTTAATCTTAGGTTATACGTCACACGATTGTCATGACTTAAACGTCCAATGTATCAAAATAACCAAATTACATGTATTTGCTACGACCGAACTATCCAAAACTCAAAACAACTCTTCAATTGGCAATATTCAAGGTAAAACTTCTTCAAAGAAATATATCGCAACAAAATGCGAAGACTAAAAGGGAAGTGGCAGATCTAATTCTCAAAGGAAAAATCCATAGGGCCAAATTCAAGGTAGAGTTAATCATAAGTGAGAGTTATTATATAGATGTATTAGAAAATGTTGAAATATACTGTAATCTATTATTAGAACAATTCCATCTTATTTCTGAACAGAAAGAAATAGACGATTTACTTAAAGAAGCAATTTCTACTATTATTTGGGTATCCTCACGCCTAAGCCATGACGTACAAGAATTAACAGTGATATCAAATATTTTATGTGGAAAGTACGGTCCGAATTTCGCAAAAGATTGCAAAGAAGGCCACCACGAAGCTATAAACAGCAATATAAAACGAAAATTGGGTGTATCAATTCCATCGAAATTACTTATCGAAAATTACATGGCTGAAATTGCGAGAAATTACAACATACCGTATATTCCAGATTCTACAGTTACGGGAACAGAATCAGAAGAAGAGATCGTATTACCCGATACTCAGCCAAGACAATTCGATTTTTCAATAAAGAGAGGAAGTGACTTAAGTAATACCTATCCTTCAACAAGTTCACCGTTTTCTTCTTATTTGCTTCCAGAAGAAGAAGGACGCACTTCGTTGGATCAAGATGTATATGTTCCCAATAATCTACAAGAAAATCATGAACATATAATAACACCAGATTTGACTTCAGATGTCGAACACAACCTTACCACAGAACCAAAAAATTTACCAAGAGACAAAGAAAAACACACAAACAAAGATTTACCTTCAGCAAAACAATGTCATTTACCACAAGTACCTACTGAACAACCGAATGATCCTTTGGAAGGTAAGTCATTATCTACAGAAATTTACGGAATAAGAAACGTTCCAAAGGAGCAAGACTGTGGACTGCCCAAATTGTCACCAGTAACTGTAAAAAAACCACGTAGTTTATCAGCTGATGACATATTAACGACGTTTAAGCACACTGATAAAGAAAAAGACAGTTTTATAACAAAACGAGATACAGGACGCGAGACACAAGACAAAAATAAGGATATAATTCATCAAACAACTAATCAAAATCTCTTTAATACAGAAACATCTAACCGATTTAATTTTATAAATAAGAATCAAACGTCCAAGAGCTCAGACAAACATATCGATATGTCCCTATTACGGTTACAGCAATTAGCTACAGCAACGATCTCTAGTAATACCAATACGATTTTTCCACCACTGTCTTTAACCAAACAATCCCTTAAACTATCTAAGAGTACGTCTAATATATTACAACCATGTTCAAATATATTTGAATCAGTTAAAGAGTTAGACGTAAGTATTCAGACATAAAGCACAACAGGATATAATGAATGATGTATTTTGAGGAAATTTTTAGCCTTGCATGTTAATAAGTGACCTTCACTTTAACTACATTCACTCGGAATATTGATCAGGTGGTAAAGTCATACTATTGAGGTATATTATTTAGCCAGGATGTTTCTGTTCTACCTTGATAAAGTTGCTGCCTTCATCTCTTCCTATCACATCGCTCTTGCGTGCTGCTCATTCCTTAACACCTTGTCAGGGCGTGGTGACACTATAAACATCCTTGCTTGCTGTCTCCATTAGCTGCGATTCTGTGCCACATAGACGGCTTCATGTAAGGATTTTCACACCAGAGTCTTGCTTTGGTCTGCCCATTGTGTTGGAGATCTTCCAATTGATCGACCTTCTACCTTTCCTTCTACTTCTAACAGTTCCATAAATCCCGTTCTTCCGGCTATGTGACCGAGGTAATTTAGGTATGCTCGGTTTACTTTTTTAATAGCCTGTTTTAAGCTATTATCGTTAGGTACTCCATATTTCTCAATATATTCCAGAGGGAATTACGAGGTCTTTTTTTTCATAATCGTTGTTATAAGTTCTAACTCTCTATTCTGCGTGTGTTTAATACTGTTCGATTCTTAATGTGTTGTGTCCATGATATTCTGAGCATTTTGCGAAGAAAAAGCCACATTTCAAAGGCTTCCAGCCGTCTCTTCTTCTTCTTCAGCCTTAAATAATCCAACTTTGGACATAGCCCCCCCCCCCAAATCAATACAGTGTTTTCTATTTTGCGCCACTTGCTTCCAGTTGTGTCCTCCGATCTTCTTTATGTTATCAGCCCATCTTATTTGTGGTCTTCCTCTGCTTCTATTTCCTAACCATGGTCTCCAGTGTTGTATTTCGTGTTTCCATCTTTTATCCTTCTGCGAAGCTCCATTTTAATTTGGCAGCATGTTCTCCTGCGTCTTTTACTTTGGTTTTGCTTCTAATCCATTTGTTTGTTTTTTGTCTATTTTTAAGTTTAAGTCTCACCCCGAGCATTGATCTTTCCATCGCTCTTTGTGCCTTTACTATTTTATCCATATTAGACTTGGTGAGTGTCCACGTCTGTGAACCATACGTGAGTATAGGGAGGATACACTGATCGTAAATTCTGGTTTTCAAATATTGTTCTATTTTAATGCTTCTCAAGATCCAACTCAGTTTTCCAAATCCTTTCGGCAGTTTCTTTGTTAACTTTCATTATCGGTCCCAGGTAGATGTATTCGCTTACTGTTTCTAAATTTATGTCGTTCAACGTTATTTCTCTAATGTTCGGTGTATTTGTCATTATTTTTGTTTTTTCCAAGTTCATCTTAAGACCTACTTTTTCCGAAGCTTGAAATAGTTGCGTCATCATGGTCTGTAGTTCTTCGAAACTTGTAGCGAATATTACAATGTCATCAGCGTATCTCAAATGACTCAGTTTTCTTCCATTAACATTTATTCCTTTATCTGCCCAGTTAATGTCTTTGAACACGTTGTGAATAGCTTTGGTGAGATAACATCTCCTTGGCGAACTCCTCTGTTGATTGGTATAGCTTTGGTTTTCGCATCTATTTGTATTTTCATTATAGGTTTCTTGTAAATATTATGTATGAGCATTCTGTATCCGGAGTCTATCCTGCAGTTGTTCATAGCTCTCTCTATTGCCCAAAGTTCTATGGAGTCGAATGCCTTTTCATAATCAACGAAGCCAATATATAAGTTCAAGTGACATTCATTGGGTTTCTCTATTAGCGTTCTGACTGTAAGAAGATGATCCGCTGTAGTGTAACCTTTTCGGAATCCTGCCTGCTCTACCGGTTGATAGCTATCGAGCTTCGACGTTAGTTATTACTCTCCTAAACAGTTTGTACATTTGGGACAGCAGGAAGATTGGCCTATAGCTCTTCAGATCTCCCCAGTTTCCGTTTTTGAAGAGAAGTATTGTCAAACTTTCATTCCAATCATCTGGGACTTCTCCTCTGTAAAGACATTCGTTGAAACAATTTTTCAATTCTTCGAAAATAATTTCACCACCCTTCTTCAACATTTCTACAAGTATTCATACTCGGAGCCTTATTGTTCTTTAGTTGTGCCATAGCTTGCTTTATTTCGAAGGATTCTATATTAGGGAGTATTTCTGAGTTGACATTCGTTATATTTCTCTTAATAACTTTTAGGATTTCGTTCTTTTATCTTATTTCTTTTCCATCTTTATCCTTCAGTAAGATTATTATAGGCTTTCCTAAGTTTGATCTTAAGCATTTCAAGCCTCGGTTCTTCTCTATTATTTTTCCTAGCTTGTTTTCATTGTAGATCCTTAAATCTTCCTTTAATCCCTTCTTTATTTGTTTATTCAATTCTTTGAAACCATCGGTGTTTCGCTTTCCTTCGCTTAGAAATGTGCATCTATTTTCCATCAGCCGTCTCATGGTATTTAATTTTAATGTCCAGGCTTCAACTACATACAGAAGGACTGACCAAACGTAGCATTAACTAACTGTAATTCGGGCGTCCAAGCTTAGTTGTCGGGTATAGATAATTTGCTTAAATTTATTGTACATGTTCTTAGCCTGTTCTATTTGGGTTTTATTTTGGTTTTTAATTGGTTGAGAGCCTTCTCTACTTCTTCTCGCAAAGTATTTGGTTCTGCCTCTTTGATTGCATGTTTCTTCTTCTCTCTGAGACTGACGCGTGTTTTGAAGTATCTTTGTATAATTCTGAGCAGTAATATTTCCAGGTTTTGCTCCCGATGTAGGATTTTACTTCTCCATTATGGTCTTGAAGTTGTGCCTTCAACTCTCCGATTCAATATTTGAGTAACTAGATATTAGCTCACAATAATAGACCTGCACCAAAATGATTGTGCAATACTTGTAGACAAAACAGAAGATTACCCAACACTGCCATTTTCTGTACAATCCCGTCACCGCATCGTGAGAATTTTCCGTTGATTCCGTTAATTTCCCTAGGACATAATCTAGTTATTTCTTATTTCACTCATGGCAAAATACTTCATGTAGTTGCCATACCAAAAAGATTACTATTTTCGTGTTCTGGGTAGTCTGATTTTATGTTGCTATTGTTTATAGTTATATTACAAGTCTTACACTGTGAGTGACCATGACGTTTTCTCTTGTAGATGTCCGGAACAACACAGGTAAAAGCCATAAAAAGCAAGTTCAACGATGATAATTTAACACACATCCTCAACATTTATAATCAAAATATGAATGTCCTAGAGCTACCATGTACGTCCAAAGATACATCTCTACTGTTAATACAAAACATTTCCAATGCAGAGACTGGAACCTTCCAAAAACTGAGAGAGGATGTTGACACATCCCTTCCTTCAACATCGGCGTATCTGCTAGATGATTCCCTCGACAAATTGATCAATTTACCAGATATACCTGATGATGAAATATACATTCTTCCACAATTGCCCTCAGTACCAAATATTGACACAAATAAGATAGATAATAATAAAGACATCGATTTTGATGAGCTTTGTAAAAGATTATATGCTCTTAAAAGAAAAGATCAGTAGTAAATGTTAAAGGTATAACTTAAAAACTATTTTGAAGTAAACGACTAAATTATACAAGGTGTTTCCACAGTAATAGAATATTATTCCGGTTGATTTGTCATTTAATGTGATATTTATTTATTCCGTAATTCGTAATATGTAGAATTTTTGTCACTTAAGATCGAGTAAAACTTGGTATCCTTATTAAAGTAAGACGCTATTACAATTATTTTTTGTTTGTCTTGTTTATGTTGTCTAGATAGTAAGAGGCTACATAACAATATAAGAAAATAAAAAGTTTTATCCTGTATGCACAATTATCTTCAGTCTACATTAAAAAGGGCTGCTACAACGACGCAGTAAGGGTTGCCTTCTACTAGTTTCTCTACTACGTCCATCCATATTTCCTGCCTGGGACTAACTCCAGTAACAGCCCTTTTAGACGGCAAGCACGATACGATAATTTATTCGAAACGTTATTTTAATCGAATCGATAGCCAGTTCAGAAACACATGCTTTTAAATGTTCATCAATAGTTTTAGCTCAGAAGGATGCGCTCTTGCTTCTATTAAATGTATCAAAATTCAGATGAGCACTTTACCTTCTCCACTACTTGAGAAACTTTAAACAATTAGTTAAAAAATTCTCTTACCCATGTTTTCTTTGTATTCGATAGTTCAACAAAATTAGAATCGTGTGAAGGAGCGTACCTAGATACAAGCGCCACTGACGTTCGATTCGATTTTTTTATCGCGACACGACATACGTTTTCCAGTGACAAAATCGAATGTATATTTGGGTGTATCCGGTAAAATTTCTAATCCGCATCGTCTGAATATGCTATAATTCTTCCCATATTTTAGTCTTTATTTTCCTTTTTTCTAGCAGAGTTTGGGTTATTTTATCGTGGGAAAGTTTTGTTGACCACGAGAAAGTGCAGAATTCTTTAAAGTATTGTCGGAATCATGATCGCCTACGCTTTTTGGCGGCAGAAGACTTTCATATGTCCATACGTCTTCTTTTTTTGGTCTGTCACCTGGTCCTCTTTCTTTTTCCTGTCAATTTTTTTTTATTCTTTTCGTCTGCAAAATAGTCTTCTTTTCATCTATCAAAAACCAACGTTCATGATTTACAGTTGTAGTTACGAGGTAATACCCCACTGAGTTACAGGTAACAGGACCGAAATACAACTTCGTATCTCCGATCAGCTACCTATTTTTATCGGGAATGGAATATTACTGAGAAAAATTATCAACGAAGACACCTTTATCATAAATATTGAAGGTCCGATTATGGAACAACTCTGTTCACTTCTCCTTTAACTTATAATATATTGAAATTAAGACTTTTTCTCGTAGTACTGCTGTTCAGATTTAGAAGCATGTCCACTTCTATTTGCTTGTTGTATTTTTTCTCCTTATAAATATTTGTGTTTCTACCTTTTTTAAAATTTTCACCTGTTACAGCACATAGATCTAAGTTACTATTCTCTTTGACCAAAAATGTTGCACATAAATCTTACATATTTGTTTATGAATGTTTGCACTGGTCATGGATGTACTGATAGCTAGACTCAGTAAAAATAGACATTATATCCTGGGCTATGCGGATGACATGGTTACCTTAACCCACAGCAAATTTAATGGCACATTCAGAGACATAATGCCCAGGTTCTGACTGTAGTTACAGAATGGGCTTAACACAAGTCCTCAGAAGTCCAAAATCGTGAAATTTACTAGAAGAAAGAATTCGGAGGGATTGGGTGACTAAAGCACAGTATCTTGGGGGAATATTAGATTCGAGGCTTACTTGGAATCAGCAGATAGAACAAATAACTAAGCGAGAGGTAACTACATTAATGCTAGCCAGACACACGCAAGGAAAAATGTATGGGTTAAAACCAGACATACTACGTTGGAATTATCACATAGTGATAAAATAAACAATATGCATCAGAGACATGGTGACCAGAGGTGTAGTAAAAAAGAGACACCTTTAAACTAAGCATTTGCATAACATAACATTTGCTTGTTTTGAAATCACAGGGGTTATGAGGGGCCCTACTGGTCCTTCCTCCTTTACACATAGGTGGTTATAAGGAGGAGACAAGAATGGAATATTATAGACTACCTATAGAGTAAAACCTGAGCAATGTAATAGTTAGATCAGGACATAGTAACATCATAAATGAAATTATGGATAACGAATGGATGATGATTTGTGACTATATGGTCACAAATCATCTAGAGACACTTCTAAAGTACATTTTCAAGTGGACATTTGCTGACAAGTGGATGGGGCAGAAGAAACACTCGACCCAAACTGCAGCGTTATACCTGGTACACAGGCGGGTTTAAAACTGCGGAATTGTCTGGTGCAGAAGTATTCAGTAGTGATAGAAATTTACTCATTTCTATTCTACTAGAACAATATACCTCTGTATTTCAGGCAGAAATTGTTGAAGTTTTGCACTGTGCAAGAGAAATTAACATGAGGGTCTTCGAACTAAAGCGGATCAATATATGCACAAATATATAGAAATACCCTGTCAACCCCATCGCAAAATACATATTGGTCGGACATGTGGTAATAGGTTTGAAGTACTGCTGAAAACAACAGGAATGGCAGGCGATAAGAACTTCTTGAAGACTATCAAGTGACTCCACAAAAATATGGTACACATCCTTTAGAAATGTACAAGCGACTACAGGGTTCCAGAATCCAACTTTAGGGGTATAAACTTCATCAGGAGAACACCCGGACTTCATGCTCTGTCTTACTTTTTTTAGTAGATGCATGTAGGAGTTTTCGAGACGCAAATTTCAAAATTTTATTATTGCATGGATTTCTGTAACACCATAAAGTTCCATTGCAGTAGCAATGCTTCTTGCTGCGGCTGCAAAAACTCTAGTTTTTATAATCCCCTCTGGCCGGATTCCACAACACTGGCTCCTTTTGTGTGCGTCATTCATGTTTAAAATTTCAAAAGCTATAATTAAGACATCCATCTTCTTACACTGTTTACGACTGACTACACTATCCAAAACTCGAACAAGTTTGATCTTTTCACGACCGAAATTATTTTGATTCGTAAAAAGAATTTACTCTTCCGAATTTCACGAATCAAATAGTTTACACTAGCTTAGCTTACGACAGCGTGGCTTAAGTTCGTGATTCACTACCAATGTCAATGCGGTTTAACGCTTAAACATGCAGAATATAAAGTGTATATTTCACCCTAAAAGTATTGAATTTTCTGTATGTTTTTTTCAGACACTCACACTAGATATCTTCAGCTTAAGTTTTTAGAACTAAAATTTTTGATCTGATCACTGATATTAATTTGTTTAATTAAGATTTAATTCTTATATTTAGACTTTTTGTAATAACGATGCACTTCTTATAAAAATCACTAAAGGAGGTAAAGGAGGTTTGAATATTTGTAAAAAACAAATTTTTTTGTCTTAAAAAAATTAAACCTTTGAGACAACATATGTATATAACTGTAAATTTTAAAAAATATCTTGAAAACCTGCAATAAAAACTAAAAATGATTAAAACTATTATTAAAAATTAACATATTTTTAAGTATATGTAAAGTTTTTCCTATTTTTCACATATTGGCAACAGATCGTTTTAAGAAATTGTTAAAACATGTTTTGTAAACATGGTAAAAATAATCAGAAAAAACACTTCTAGATACAAGCTATATAGTAATAAAAACACTATTTCAAAACTTCATTCACTAGAATTCTATTTTTAAGACAGGGAATTGGCAAACACAAAATTAGTTTATTTGGAGAAATTTGGTGGAGGCTATATCTCAATTATAGGTACCACAATAACATATTTACATGTTGCTTACACAATGTTTTATTTTTTGTAGTAATGTACTTTGATGATACCTGTTAGGTAAAAAGTGTTAAAGTTAAAGTAACATTAACCGAGACAAAATTAACTTTTGTAAAAGTTATGAGATGCGAAGAGTTATAAAACAGTATATATGTAGAAAATAACTCTAGACAGTGCCTCACATAGCTAGTTTCTGTTAGTTAGTCGGGAAAATTTGACACAAACACTATCGCCCAATATACTATTTCAAAGATTTGTTTTTAAAGACATACAGTGTTAACTGTGCTAATAGACCAGAGAATAAACAAAATGTGCAAAATATTAAATGTCATTTATTACCTACAAACAATATATAAACAATGTAAGATCACTATTTGATTTTAAATACTAAATACTAAAGATGTAACTTTCCATAGAAATAAAATATTTATTTTAAATTGTTTAAACAAATTACTCGGTAAAATAAACAATTCACCACGAGTTACTCCAAATTAAAAGAAAAACATCAATTTTCGTTGATTAGAACTGGTGATATTGCGACTTTTATAAATTTGAATTTATAAATTCAGTTTTTAAAATAGTAAAATCGCTTCGCTTTTACAGCTGTTTATATGTTATTTATCGGTAAAAATGACATCTAATCTTTTGCATATTTTGTTTTTTACATATTGTTATCACCCAATTTATCAAACGCAGTTGTTAGATACCTTTATTAACAAGTGTTATGAGCAAATCGTTATTTCTCTGATTTATAATTTTCTGCAACAGCAATAAATGCTAGATTTAAAAAATTACTTCGATTCAATACTTTCAAATGTAGGTCTACAAAATAACTGCAATAGTCTAATGAAGCAGTACATAGATTAAATTTAAAAAGACATTGACATTCTTAAACTTACTATACTAACGAATGAGTTAGTATATCAATATAAGCTTAAATACTTGATTAAGAAATTGATAATATACTGAAAAAAATAAACAGTGACGTTGAGGGGTAAGCGCATTGGAGAAGTTTAAAATGCATTTTTTGGCATATTTTCGGATAAAAGGAAAGGGAGAATAAAAAAATTAAAGTATTTAAAAATGATTAAAAACATCATTTTTTCTACTTTCCATGCCTTAAATTTAAAACGATTTATTTTGGAGCAAAGTTGTAATAAGATCAAACTGATGACACTAATTAAATTTCCTATAAGATACAACTGATTGAAAATGTTTTGATTTAACGTTTTTCAACTACTTCGGATCTTAAATCGCCTAGAAAAATTCTTTATAATGTAATAAAACAGTCCACCAAATTTTATTAAAGTCGATTCAATAGATTTCGCATAAAAATTTTGCAATATAAATTTAAAAAAAATTAATTCTTTAAAATCTTGCACAAAACAACTAAACCATCCAAAAGTTTGAAAATTTTTTTACATATAAAAAAGCACTTCATATATTCAACAATTAGAATTAACATCGGATTATGAACGTCAAGGACAATTGGGACCATTCCCTAGAAATAAAATCTAGGATAGAGAAAGCAAGATCTGCCTTTCAAAAAATGGCTAAGCTATTCAAATGCCACGATTTATTAGTAACCATAAAAATCAGATTACTATGATGTTATATCTTTCCTGTACTGTTGTACGGAGTTGAGTCGTGGACTCTCACAGACGCTACCTGTAACAAAATTGCGGCTTTGAAAATGTGGTTTTATCGTAGAATCCTGAAGATATCCTATACCGACCACGTTACTAACTAAGACGCTTTATTAAAAATGCAAAAATGCAAAAAGGAAAAGAGTTGTTCACCACAATAAAAACAGCCAAAATTGAATACCTCGGTCTCATCATGAAGACGCCGATACATTAATTTATTGTACCAACAGCTATAAATGTAACATCTGATGACCATCCTGCTATTATAGTAGCTGAAGATATCGATGTCTTGGTTACATTAACATTAAAAAGAGTAAAAAATAATTAAGATACAGTATAGCTCAAACTAAACAGTACGGAACTTGTAATTATTTTATTGTTTTAAAAAATACATATTATTGACACTTTATAACATGTTCTAAATGAACTCCTCCTCTCTCAAGACAGACTTCATACCGATATTCCAGATTTCTCGTAATGTTATGGAATAAAGGCTGTCTCAAGTCCGCGAAGAAGGCTCTAACGGCATCCTTTAACTCATTGATGGTTTGTGGTGCCCGTTTAAAAACGGCAGTTTTAGCCATGCTCCAAATATATGCGTCTGGAGATGTTAAGTCTGAAGAATTCGCAGGATAGGGGAAGTCAGTAAATCGTGAAATGAATTTGTTTGGAAAATGTCCCTGAAGAAATTGACGAACTACGACAGCAGTATGGCAAGTGACCCCATTGTGCTGGAAAAATTGGTCTCGAAATACCAAATTACGCGTACGACAATATTGACGTAGATCAGGGATAAAGCGTGTTAAAATTTGTATGTACCTCTGTTGATTAAGTGTGACTTGCCTACCATTTTCTTTGATAAAGTATGGACCAATGATTCCGTGTTCCGAAACTGCACACCAGACACTCACTTTTGCGATATGTAAAAAAACTTCTTGAACTTCATCTGGTCTGGCAAAGCCCAGAAATCGATTTGTACGACGATTTACATGGCCTAACAAATGAAATTCTGGCACAATATTCCACTCTACTGTGAGAATCCCTGGGATGTAATTGTTGATGTACCTGAATCACATACGAAAATGCACCCAGCTCCTTCAGGATTCTTTGCAAGCAAGTTTGTTTTAAGCCAAGATGCAATGCTGTTCTTGTCTGGCTGGCTTTCGGATTTTCCAAGATTCGCTCAAAACACGTTCATGGTTATCGTTGTTGTTAACTGTACTGGGACGCCCTGAGTTCTCTTTTCATTGGCACAATACATTACCCGTATTTCTAAACTTTTCAACAAACTTCAAAATTACAGCATTACTTGAGAACGTTTATGAAACCGTTGTGTGAATTGATCACACACGTATTGCAGACTTGCATTATTACGTCGGCCGATTCCGTATGAGCGAAAATAACGCTCCACAAGAAACACTTTCTCCTCTGTACTTAACACCATTTTTAACAATTAGGACTTAATAATTAATTGTTTAAGGATTACTCGACAGGTCTATACTACTTAATTTGAATATGAAAGCGCGCACAAAGAGACATCTATGTTTCAGTTTCAGTACTGTTTATTTTGGCAATACTTTATTACCAAACGAAGAATACTTGACGACTAGTGCAGCTAAGATCTACAATTTGGCAAACCCGTCACAAAACCAAATATAATGTGCTGATTTTGAAATAATATTGGTCCTTTATGATTGTAAAAGGGGCATTGAAGTAGCTTTGAATAAACTCAGGTACCTATAAAGTTTCAAAAAGGAAAGTGGGAACAACAATTTAATTTAACCATGCTCGCACCAACTGAATCTGCAGCCGCTCAGCACTGCTTTAGGGTTTATTACCAAGTTCAGCAATAACTTGGTAGATGAGCTAGACAAGAGAGTGTAGTTTGGAAATGAAAAAAATAGGTTTAGAGTCAATACCGATATTACCGATATAGTCTTGACTGATGGTCTATTCCAAAAAAAATTTTTGTAAATGTTTAAAAGGACGTTTCAAGTCATGTGGTTGCATTGAGCACTGTTTGAAGTGTAGTCACAGCTACTGCTTTAGCTGTCACGGGCAAAAAGTCACACAGCAATATTATTAATTTTGAAGAATAAAATCCTGCTAACAATCTGGCAGGTAATTTTCAACTTCGTGATGAAGATTTTGATGAAACAATAGAAGATCCTTCCATTCTTTCTATATGAAATAAATAATAATTTTTAATTCAATTCTAAAAATTAAATCTAATAATATAAAATTACATTGTTGTAAACTTCATTTTTATTTATGTATCATAAAAAAAATTATTCAATTTTTTTTAAATTTATTTAAATTTAAAAATTATCATTGTTTTCAAATGAGAATACTTGTATTTAGAGCGTTAAAGGATACACGTTTGGTGAGTTTTACTACAAAAAGTCTACAATATAGGAAAAAATATATCTAGGTTTATTTTATTATAAATAAATAAATTTATTTATAACAAAATTAAAGCATCTTTGAGATTTGGTAATGTGTTAATTAGGTGTGTCTATTCGAGTTATATCGAATAAAAAAAAGCAAATTGCTTCATTGGAAGCCTAGATAAAATTTTTTTTATGTATACCGATTTTGAACTTTGAAATTCAATTTTCTTCAATGTAGTTGTTTTGGTATTTTTATCAGCAGATGAATTGTTACATGCCGCGCAAGATCGAGAACGATATCGGCAAATCGTTATGGAAGCTACCAACGCCTAAAACTTGGGCACGGTACACAAAGAAGAAGAAGATAGTTACCGAGATATTCTATTTGTTTATAAGCCGAAAAATTGCTTCAATTTTTAAAAAAATTCCTGATGCCGCCCATATAATCGTATTTCAATTCTATAAAGTGCGTTGAATAGATGAAGTCTTCTGTTATATGTAAAAACAATTAACAAAACTTCTACATTGTTTAGTTTTAGTTGTGCAAGATTTTAAAGAATTTTAATTAATAAGAAACAAATATATTGCAAAATTTTTATGAGAAATCTATTGAATCGATTTTAATGAAATTTGGTGGATTATTTTATCATAGAAAACAAACTTTCTAAGCTAATTACGAAGGTACTAAGTAGTTGAAAAACATTGAATAAGAACAGGCTTGTTTTCCTCCTTTTTTTGAATTTATTGCTATTTTCCAGCAAGGGTAAAAAAATAAAACATTTGTATCCAGTAGTATCTTATAGAAAATTCAATTATTTTTATTTGATTTCACTACAACTTTGCTCCAAAATGAATAATTTTAAAGCTATAAGCAAGCTTTTAGTAATATGTTTTTATATATTTTAATCTTTTTATGAATATTCCCGACTTATTTGAGAGGGAGTATAAATTAAATATTAATACTTAATATTTTTTGTAATAATTTTTGCAGAAAAAGTTATCCATAACTTTTTCTGCAAAAATCAGAATGTCACCTATTACATCCACCTTAAAATAGATAAGCCCTGATGTATCCCAGATTAAGGTCTAATAGGACCGAACATATTTTGTAATTGTTTTGGATGTATTTTCACAATTTTATTAATTTTATAAATTTTTCCATTTACACTAAAAATTTTATACTTCATTGTAATTTTTTTTATTTTATTATATTTTAATATCTTCTAATTTGTTTATGACTTGCCAAAACCCTGTCTTAATCATCTAACTAAATAACAACTGTTCAAGCTGGTGTGTCCAGTGTTTCTTACCCCAAAAGGGCCGCCTCTTCAGCTAATCCGGAAGAGGGCATTTTTCTGTTTGTGTTAGTGTTAGCACTATCAGTCCTAAAACAAAAAAACCAAACGTAGTACTTCAACTACGGGAAATTATGCAAAACCAAAACAAAAAAGAATCTATTAGTTCTAGTTAATAATCATGCCTAAGAATGTCTAAAAAGCTACAGTATGTTGTTAAATATTATGCGCTACTTAAAGTAAATTAAAATTTTGACTAAAATACGTTTACTTAAAACTGATAATTTTGGATATTTTATAAATTTTACGGAATTTAACAAAAAAAAAAGCCTAAACAGTATACTCCATGTATCGTATCAATCAGTTAGTATCTCTATAAGATATACAGTTTTTACGACACTATACAATTTACACAAAAACAATACTTTACTATTGATTTTTACGTTGTACAAATATTCGAATACGAATATTTGAAGATTCCTACTGTTCAAAAGAGGAATAAAAACAAAAGATACAATCCGAAAATACTAAGGTTGATATGTATCGCTGCTCATTATCAAGCTCACGAAAGAATAGAACAAAAACAGGCAAATATAAAAACGTAAAACCGGAAAAGGGTAAATCTAGAAGTCGAGTCAAAAACAGTAAAAGAAGTTTTGGCTCGCCACGCAATGTCAGTAATTTCTGTTCACAAGTGATCAACTCCCATGTGGTATGCGTGAACTAAGAAACACTAAACGAAATAAAACTTAATTGCCTTGTTAAAGATTCTTAGAGATTAGAGGCTAACAAATTGATGGATAATATAGAGAAAAGCTTTTTCCCTCACTCTAACTCGGCTAGTTTTTTGATAATTTTTATAACAAGTCTTAATCTCTAGGATAAAAACTTATACTTTTTCTGCAGTGCATTAAGTGGTGGTATTTGGTTATTAAAAATCAAAAGTAAAAAATGAACAATTTTACTATGTTTGCTATGTCCGCTTAAGTTACTTGATGTAAGTTCATTTTATTTGAGAATAGAACACTGAAAAGTTTATTTTCTACACTTCCACAAAATTTATTACACGTTATTTTCACTACAGCTGTTTCTACAGAGTGCCTTTTACTCTGATAAAATGTTTACGGGGATGATACCCTATCTCTTACCAAGAGTTTATGAGTGAGACCAACGTTTTAAGGCGGAGAGGGAGGATTTTGAAGATGACAAGCACCCTGTTCAGCCTATGACTTAAAAAAAGACTTGAACGTTATTAGACTTAGATTACGTATTAGGGTCATTTTTAAACATATGAAAATTAATAAAGAAACCACGAAGCAAATTTGACATTAGAAACTAAACACGAAAAAAGTGTGTGCTATGTTTGTGTTAAGACCCTTACGGAGGAATATAAGATGTACCGTAAAGACATTTGTTCTGATACCTTGGAATGTATCGAAAAGGACTCACGACTTCTTGTCAAGGGTAATAACAATCCATGGGGTGGACAACTCCAAACACATCACTATGCCAAGGACTATTTGATTTGACCAAAAACCAGGTCACAGTTATAAAGCGTCCGCCTTTTTCACCAGATTTAGCAACCAGCGACTCTTACCTGTTCCCAACAAACGAAACCTGCTTGAACATAACCCGTTATAATAAGTCATTAGAGGGCGTAAAACAAAAAGCTGCTCACAGCATGTTAGAAGATAATCGGTAGCACTGCTGCGCATAGCGGAAGATTCGCATAGAGCGATGTAGGGATGCGAAATGAGAGTATATTGAAGATGAAAAGTGGTTATAAAACATTGCTAAGTAAAAACGGTATACTGAGAGTCTCTGAACTTAATTGTCAGACAGATAAATCTTCAGTACGACGCAGAAGCATTGGTCGACCTAAAAAAACTAGTATGACTGTTTAGAAAGATATTAAAGATTGAATATGTCTATTGAAAAATATGACGAAGAAGAAGAAAATTGCATCAACTTGGTTTCTGGTTAAAAATATTCTAATTATAGATTAAATACGAGCCCGGAGTGAAGAGCTTATCAGACTTTGTATAGATATTTCTAACCCTGTATTTTGATGTTGCATACCAGTTTCTTATGGAGAAGAAACTTGGATGATAAACAACATTTTGCCGTAGCTCACAAATATGATACGACGAACACAAAAATGATACGAATGGTAGAAACGCTAGAAAATGCATTTAAAGTAAAAAAAATATAGAACACGTAGTAAATCAAGGTCATTTTTCTCAGATAAAATCAGACAGGTTATTGACACAAAGATATCATTAAAAATAAAATGGAAAAAGTGAAAATGCTAAATAATGTAAACACTATAGTAAATACTATAATAAAAACAAATTGTGAACTAAAGATAGCAAGCACAAAGAATCTCCAATAAAGAATCAATAGAAGAAAAAGAAGCTAAGTAGAAAAACAAACCATAAACAATTCAATTTTTCGGACACAAAAATATAAAAAAACTGCACAAGTGATATAGTGTAATCACTAAAAATTATAGATACAAAAGAAGAATCTTCAATTATATAAGAATCTAATGATACCATTATGATTATTATCTAAACCATCTCATTACCTTAAATATTGGATATTTGGATGTAAATTGTTTTCCAAAATTTTCTTAATATTTTTAAACTTTATCACGATACACTCAGTATACTTTCAGGCATTAATCTAAATGCAAATGAATTGTACACTATACATAAATATTATTTTTTAAATAAACCAGAAAGACATTTATAAAACGTAGCAATACCTACATCGTTATTGCCAAATAGCACAACCAAAACTGGTCTAAGCCCGATTTCATTAGACGAATCTTCTTTGATCCATTGACGTCACTTATTAAAACTGATCGATAAATTGTTGTCGATTGGATTTTGTTTATAACAATAAATATTACTTAAAATATTATGCAGAATATGTTATAGGATTCAAACATGTTAATTGTAATAAAAATTCTCTTTATATTCAGGGTGTCTTAAAAATTAATTTATAAAAGGTGTTTCAAAGACATTCCCAGGAGCAGACGTCTCATCGGACCACAATCCATTGGTGGGCCAGATAGAACTCAAACTAAAGAAACTCATCAAAAGTAAACCTAAACAGAACCTGGATTATGACACTCTAAAAGACCCCGTAGTTGGTCAGACCGTAAGAGATGTAATTAATGAGAGAAAAACTAGAAACCGCTAAACAACAAGAACAGCGTGTAGAACAAAAATGGAGTTATATCAAAGACGTCATGCTAAATGCGAGAAACGAATATCTGGGACAAAAAACAAGCATAAAAAATAAAGAATGGATGACTGATGACAATCTACAGATGATGGACCAAAGACAATTAATGAAAAACAGGGACGCGAAGAAATACCAAGAAATCCACCAAACAATTAGTTTCTCCAAGCCAAGGAGACATGGATGCAAGAAAAATGTAAACTAATCGAAGGGCTACAAGTGAAACACGATCATATAAATATCCACCGAAAGATTCGAGAAGACACTGGTCAATACAAAAGAAGAAACACACACCTCCTTATAAACAAAGACGGGAACCTGCGACGACAGTTAAGGAGAAGTTGGTGACATGGAAAATGTAAATCTAAGAACTTTTCTGGGACTACCGAGGTAACCTTCCAGAAATAAATTGCATGACAGGCCCGTCAATACTAAAAAGCGAGGTGAAAGCAGCTTTAAAACAGTCTAAAAATGGTAAGGCCACAGGTCCGGACGAAATACCCGTTGAACTTATTAAGGTGATGAGTGAAGTGAACACGAAGGAGTTAACTGAACTGTTTAACGCCATATACGATTCAGGTAATATCCCAGAGGAATGACTATTGTCAACATTTGTAACACTACCAAAAAAAAAATACGATCTGCGAAAACGTGCGAAGATTTCCGAACTATCAGCCTTATGAGTCATGCACTCATGCATATGCCAGAATTTACAAGAAATGCGAAGAAGCATTTTTCACCTTACAAGTCCTACTTCAGAGAGGCCGCGATGTCAGTTGTGATGTCTATATTTGTTTTATGGACAACGCCAAAGCATCTGACCGTTGTCAGCACCAGAAGATGGTCGCCGCCCTACAAAGGGTAGGATTGGATGAGAAGGACAGTCGGATCATCATGAATTTATACTGGAACCAGCGTGATCAAGTCAAGGTCGAAGACCAGCTGACCGACCAAGTGAAGATCATGCGAGAAGTAAGGCAAAGATGTGTGCTCTCGCCGACTCTTTTCAATATATACTCTGAGGAAATTTTTACTGAAGGTCTCCTAGAATCTAGAGATGGGAATCAGAGTGAACGGTGAATACATCAATAATATCCGCTACGCCGAGGACTCTCAACCAGCCAAAATGATCTACAAGCCTTACTAGACCGAGTGAGAACTGTGAGCGTAACATACGGACTAGACCTTAATATTAAGAAAACTAAATTCATGGTTGTCAGCCGTGCAAATTTAGGTCCCGGGACATTAATGGCAGGTAGCGAAGAGATCCAGAGATTCGACAGATTCGTTGAGATCCTTGCTGTGCTGCAGTGATCTCAGTTTGGGAACCAAGATGCGGATAGTGAAGCCTGGACGCTGACGCAAGCTACTGGAAAGCGAATTGAAGCCTTCGAGATGTGGATCTACAGGAGGATACTAAAAATATCGTATGTGGACCATGTCACCAACGTTGAGGTCCTACAGCGCATGACAAAAGAAAAAGAAGTGCTTAATTTAGTGGAACAACGTAAGCTTAAGTACCTCGGCCACGTGATGCGAAACGAAGAAAAATATCGAATTATTTAACTCGTTATGCAGGGTAAAGTATTTGGCAGAGTGTAACGGACTACTGTACTTTAACGGGATCACCACTTAATAGTGTGTTTTCCAAATCTAATGTCACAGAGATCTATTGGGACAAGGTCTCTGATGTGATAAAGATCTGTAGAGTAGTAATGAAGATAAGTTTCAAACTAAATTAAAAATAGAAGGCAGAATTTACAGGCAGAATTAAGTTATTTTATATCTCTAAGTAACGATAAAGTAGTCTTATCGTTATAAGAGCAGTCAACAAAACCATGATAGCCTTTATGATCGACAACATCCGGACCGGACAAGGCACTGAAGAAGAAGAAGTTACACGCAAAATTAATTTATAAAAGGTGTTTAAACAAATCGCCAAATCATAAGCCCTCTGAAATACTTTTTAATCTATAAATGTCAAAACCCAGTAAATACGAGCTAATAGATCTTGCCGACTCTTAACAGGCTCAAGTTAAACCTTTTCTTTCAAGACACCCCAGTACAAAAATGTTAAGGATTTAGATCTGCAGATCTAGGGAGCCATAGTACCAATGGAACGGTAAGGGAATTTTTTATTTAATAAAGTTCTTACTTATCTACCCTAATCTGCAGGTGCACCATCAAAGAACCAACAATTCAATGTAGTTACTAATTGAAGTTAGTCTAACAATGGCAGTGGTAAATCGACTTATAATGAAATATTAATGTAACCAACAGTTTTATCGGCATAAATTTTTTTAGGTGCAAAAATCGACAGAAATATATTTTTAATGAGGCTGATTATTATTGGCACAGCGACGAAGAACCATACAAATGCAGCGTTTCTGAATAGGTAAAGAAAACCAAATAGCCGAAATAAAAAGACGCATACAATTATCTCGAATAGCTTTTGGTAAGTTAGACTATATTTTAAAGAGCAAAGACGTACCAATCTTGCCAGTGACTACGTACGTACTACAGCTCAGCCTAAGTCAAATGACGATGGAGAGAGCTATGCTCGAGGTCACCTTAAGAGAATGGATTCGGAATACTGATATGTAATCAAGCATGTTTCCCTGAAAAATGGAAGCAGAGAATAACAAACTGAAGACTGGATACTAAGAGATAATAAGAGGAGAGAGGGCAGACCGCAGACGAGGTGGACGGATGATATCAAACATATGGAAAAACATCAATGGAACAAACGGAAGAGGCCTAAGTCCAGCAGTGAACAAATACAGGCTAAGGAAGAAGATATGATTGTCTTATACATGTCTTAATTTCCATAGGTCTGTCTTTGTTCGAAGTTTCGTGATACTGCTTTTATTATCTCGTCTATGGTGATGTTAAACGGAAGAGGATTCAATGTGTCTCCTTACAATCTAAACAAAAACTTCTTAGTTTAAGTCTCTTTCACCGGTGACGACCCATGGGGTAGAACGTACAAAACTAATAAGACAAATATTCTCGAGATGACCAAAAACTTAGAGCGTCGAGTGCAGAGAAATAACCCTCTTAACTTATAAATATATGGCAATACTTTTACAACGGTCTACTTACTACACTAACTGGAACAATTCCAGCATTTTATAGAAATAGTTACGAATGTCTTGCCCAGCTACGCTAAACTTTGCTCTAGCATTACCCTACTAGCGTGAGACACTTACGTAACTGGTATCGATCCAAAATGTTTGGCAACATTTCGCAACGTTCTCTAAATAATCGACTTCCTTCCGCTTGAAAACTTAACTGGATTTAACTAAACATCAACTTTACTGTATTCTTATTTAAAAAAAGGAGGCCAAAATTCAAAATTTCAAGAAACAGTAAAGAGAAATGAGTGATCTATTATATTCTAATCGATTCCTTTATTTAAACAACTCTCATTATAATATTTAGAAAATTTGCAAACATTTCAGAAAAACTCCAGAGAAAAATGGAACTGATTATGCAGACAATTGATTTCAAACAGTACTAATAAAAATGTAGTACAGAGTAAAACTTGAAAATATTTATCAAAACAAAGCGATTAACTAAGAATTGGATATGTCTGAGAACATATAATTTTCCGAAGAACCATAAAAGCAGCAGCAAACAGAAAATTAAATTTTTTAAATAATATATTATGTAGTATTGGAAAACAACAAGGATCCGAATAATTATAAACAAATATTTGTTGGAAAGACGTGCAAAAGGAAGCTACTGAGATCGCCAAAATTGTAAATGTTGTGTATCTACCGTTTTACAACCTTATTCAAAGCTGTCCAATGCCTTAACACCACCTCTTTTTATTTCCATAGACATTTGATGTTAGTCTACTGCCTCCTCTTCTTCTTGTGCCACTCTTATCGGAGATTGGAAATCATCAAGGCTATCCTGACTTTGTTTACAGCTGACCTAAAGAGTTCATTAGTGGTACAGCCAAACCACTCTCTCAAATTACGCAACCATGACATTCTTCTACGGCTTGGACTACGTTTTCCTTCTATTTTTCCTTGGATTATATTTTGAAGTAATGCGTATTTATTTGGGTCACCTGATGCGTATCTCATCAGGTGACCCAAATATTCGAGTTTTCTTCGTTTGATCGTTGACAAAATTTCTGGGTCTTTTCCTATCCTTCGCATTACTTCAAAGTTTGTGACTCTTTCAACCCAATTTATCTTCAGCATTCGACAGTAGCACCACATCTCGAAAGTCCAGGCCTCTACACCGTATAATAGTGTGTTAAATACGTAGCCCCTTAGCATTCTTAATCATAGAGAGGGGATGCTTATATCTCTGTTGCAGAAACTGCCTCCTCTAGACATCCACCAATTCATATGCTTCTGCCATAGATTCGTTTGTTGTCGGTTTGTGAGACGCAACAAAGAGTTTCAGCGCTAATGACCCGTTCACATTATTCCAGTCCAGCATTCCAGTCGAGTGCTAGAATCTATTTCTTCTTCCTCAGCTACTCCCTTTTTAGGGGTCGCTGTTTCTTATTCTTCGTCGCCAATCATTTCTGTCCATCGGTTCTTCTTCACTTAAACATTTCTCTCTCAAGGCCTTAGCTATATAGTTCTTACAACTTCTCCTCGTTTTTCCTCTACCTCTCCTTTCATCATCAACTAACAGTTCTATCTTTCGTCTTCAATAGCCCTTTTCCAACCCTCCAACTATTCCTCCAATATTTCGTTGTTCTACTACAGTAACAGTGAAGAGTCTTGATGCAAAACCAACCGTCACTAGAGAGCTTTCGGTCAATCCGACACAAGTCCTGACTTTGGTGTACGCTCCCTTATACATATCCTTTACGAGCCTTACATAATTCTCAGGAACTCATTTCTCTCTCATACAGCTCCATACTCATGTCTAAAAACTGTGCCTTCTTAAGATCTATAAATACCAAAAGTGCTTTTTTCTTCTCACCGTATTTCTCTACCAACTGTCTCAACGCAAGCAAGGCATCAGTTGTCCTCTTTGTTTAACGCCTTTCAATTCTAACTTCATCTCTAGCTACCCCCGGTATTACTTTCTATTTTGGGATCCCGCATACTCTGTGTCTCCGCTGGTGTCTTTTATTTGGCAACTTTCTTACTCGACAGCTGGAAAGCCACTGGAATAATGTAAACCTGCACTGGAATGAACCGTGAACGGCCACTCCAGTGCTTGATTACACGTTGGACCGGTCATGAAAGCATTGCCACTATAGTGTTACCGATCTTACAGCTTTTGAATGACTGAAATAATACAAACGATATGATTCAGTCCATCAGTGAACTGCATTAACTCGCTAAATTACTGGACTGGAATAATGTGAACCGGCCATAACCGCCGGCGTCTGTTCACACGTCAGCGGACGCATACGCAAATGACGTCTGCGAATGAAGCTGTCCATGTGTACAGGGTCCATAATAAATAACGATCCAGAAGTTATACTGAATATAAAAAAGAGAAAACTTGAATACTTAGGCCACCTGATGAGAGGACAAAAGCACACATTCCTACAAAATATAATGCAAGGAAAAATCCAAGGACGCAGAAATCCAGGCCGTAGAAGAATGTCTTGGATGAGAAATTTAAGAGAGTGGTTTGGTTAGCGATGCTGATTTTTACTTTTGATACGAGAAGGAACCTGAAGAAGAAGAAAAACAACAACAAGAAGAAAGATGTTATCGTATGGTTTGCTACAGATAAATGTTTTGTATAATACTGTTTTACGTTACCTAAATGGAATACCAAATATATTTGTATCTCCTCGTGTATACCGGAGGATTGTAAATAATCTAAAAAAAAAGACAAAAACGCTGTCTCCATTCCAAATTCATATAAATTTAAAAATTCTGCAAATATTTTATAACAGTATCACCATAACTAATTTAAACACGAGCTGGAATTTCTTTGTAATGCAATAAAGATCAAAGAACACGTCGCCCCGCTTTCATGTAGGTATTTCACGGGCTATAGAATATTTTGCCTCATTTTAACATGTACAATTTCATTTACATTTAGATTAATATCGGGACCAAACTAGGGGCTGACCTGCAGCCTAGCTGGTCAGAATATTGATCCCGAGACCTTTTCTTTCTTTAACAAAAGTAGTTCAATCGATATGGAATAAAACAGACGTGGTTTGTAATAAGGCCCAGTTTGTTGGCGTTTATAAAATAGACCAGCTAATAAATTTTTGAGAAAGTATATTTCTATTGAAACTTAAAATTATACAGTATATACGTTGTAATTACCAAGTCAATCTGTTGTGGATTGAATTGATAATATTGCTCTGGATTTTGATTGTTGACGGCTTGTTATGTTTATGAGTCAGTTTGTTTATTCAAAAATATAAACCAATTTTGAAGTAATATTTTAAACAGCCAGTACAAATCTAATACCATGTTTGTCTTTTTAATTTTGCATACAGCCGCTTAGAGGGCGTCACAAATAAAACCTTCAGACACAAATCAAGAGTATCAATGCAATACAACAAGTCGTGTAGATACAGTGAATTTTTTAAATTAGCAAGTCGGTCGAAATGGATCTTAGTCGAAACATATTCGAGCAATAATGTTTTACAATTTTCGAATAGGATTATCCCAACAGCAATGTCTCGATGAAATGGTTTCTGTGTTTTATCAAAGTGAAATTTTGATCAAATAAAAAGGAAACTGTAAGAATCCGTTCCAAGTCAAATTCAAAAATGACTGGGAAAGCCATAGTAACCAATGGAGAACTACAGGGACAAACCTATATGACATAATAGATCATAGCAGACGAGAGCTAAAGACTGTCACAGAAATGGTGACTGGATACCGTCAACTGAGAAACCCACTATACAGCATGGGTAGAATGAATGAACCATGGTGCAGGAAATGCAATCTAGAGAAAGAAACTGCCCTACATCATCGTCTTCCTAGTATTAGTACCGCATTATTGCAGGGTCCGTTGTTTTGATCAGTCCTCATCAACTGGTGACGTCAATCTGACGTGACATTGACGGTCTTCATGTCTGTGTTAAGTCTGTCGATCCAGCACATCTTAGCTCGTGCCATCGTGGACGGCATCTTTCAGGGCTTAGCCGCATCGCTGTTCTTGCCACAGAGTTCTCGTCGCTACACCCTACATATCCATACAACCCTAGTCGATTTTCCCGTAGCTTTCTCGACAACGGTTTTGTAGCATTCGCAGCACATTACTCCAGATACTTGGCGTCATTTTAGCCATATTGCTACTTATGGCAGAAGCCTGATACTTAAATTCCTCGACTTTCTTAAGGTCTTCAACGTCGATGCTGATTAAGCCATTAGTTTGGTATCCACGTTCAATGTACCCGTCCCCTAGATGTTTAGCCTCAACTTGTAGTTGGTGCTTCGTGTCTCGTATCCTTTATAAATGCTTAACGATGTGAGAAATTCACTGGCGGAACAAGTATTACGCCAGTAGAAAACTCTCCAGTAGAAAGTCAAGAGCACAGGAATTATTAGTGGTGTTTAATGAAAGGACATGGTTTGGTACAAAGGTCTCACGATTAAGTATAAGACACAAAGAATATTTCACCTAATTTCAGAAGACGAAACTAGTTTATCTATATTTTATATCTCTTATACTTGCTTATTTCGTCTTCCTCCTTGCACTCTGGTATCTCACTCAGATTCTCGAGATTTTTGCACATGAAAATATATGCACAAAAATATTAAAGATAAAATAGAAAGAGCTAGAATATAAGTGTATGAAAATTAAATGAGATAGATAATTGTCGACCCGAAATAATAAATCGAGAGAAACATAGTGGCCATCAGGACTTTCCGTAAAGAAATACCCAATTCCTTAATGCTATTCCAAGCTCTAACAATACAGCAGCCGACCTAAATAATTTACCAGTAGAAATTTGAAAACTGATCAATAAAAATAAGGTAGATTCATATAACATTCATCTATATCCATCATATATTAATAAAATTTTTAACAATGGTTTAATGCTTTTCCTCTACCTGGAATCGGTATTGATTACAATGTCATAAATATTTAATAATAAAATATGCGCTTATCATCCAGTCGGTCCAACGAAATAGAAGTGGGAAATATTTATAGATTATTCATTTAAAATATACTACAAATGTTGCAAATATAATTGATAGACAATTTGAGTTCCCAGAATTGAATCGCACATGAGCGTGCAGGATTCATGTGTATGTTTCAGAATTGGCAGAAGTACATCAAATTGAAACGGGATTAAGACAAGGCGATACACTTTTCCCTTTATTATTCAACTTTGCTTTAGAACACACAGTTAGGAAAGCACATCCAGAATTACCAAATGACTTCGCTACCCAGGGAGCGAAGTTACTGTTGGCTTTTGCTGACGATGTCAACACAATTGCACAATTCACTAGTGACGCGAAAGAAGTTTTTACTCTTTTTGAAAGTGGGGCCAGGAAAATAGGCGTTAAAGGTCAGCGAAAATAAGACCAATTACATGGTAGTTACCAAAAATTCAAGACTAATAATTATGCAAAACATTTCGATAAATATCAAAGAATTCAAATACTTGGGAGCAGTGATAACCACCGAAAAAAGTTATGGTAAAGATGTAACAGCTAGAATCAGGACAAGACTTACATCAAAATTGCTCTTAAAGACAGCTAAAACAAAGGTATATAAAACTCTAATTCGTCCCATAATAATGTATGGAAGTAAGACGTGGACAGTGTGAAACAACACAGTTATTAGTCGTAGAACGGAAGATCCTCCAGACGATTATTGGGCCTTGTAGAGACGAGAAAACAGGAGAGTGAAGGAAGACATAACCAGGAACTCCAGGCACTCTATGGAGAAGAAAACAGTACGATACCTATATTAACGAAAATCGGATTGCTGCACAAGACTGGCAAGAGTGGAGGAATATAATAAACACGGTCTAGACTCACTTAGCGTTGTAGAGCCAAGAAATAAGAAAAAAAAGAAGACACTTTTAGTTTAAGATCACACTATAAGACACATAAGACGCTATTGACATACGACATTAAACGATTTTTTAAGCTTTATTGATATGAAACAGCGTTAGATGTAATTAAATACGGAAAATTGACTGCAATATTAATAAGAACTGATGTTGATGAAAATGACGTTTATGCAGATATTAATTAATAGACATAGCATTCAATAATAGAACTATAAAGACCATGCTACGCCGGAGAGAAGTAAGAAAATAAGGTTATCTGTCATTTATTTTTGGAAAACAGTTTTTTATAAAACTACCTCCTAAGAATAATAGTACATTGATGTGCTTACGACCGAAAACATGGAGCGAGACAGAAAAAAGACACAGAATACAAATGGTCCGAAATTCATTTTACAAATATAACCAGACGCTTAGAGGTCATGCCAAAAGCATTTGTTAAGATGCGGCACTAGAACTGGGAGACAACTAGAAAGAAAAATATTAACAGACGGGATATACGAATAATAAATATCTTATACTAGAATAACCAAGCGACTAAAGACAAGAGACTTTACCACTACAGAAGTAGACTACAGACTACAGAAATAGACAGATAAACAGAGGGTGTAGGGAGAGCGGCATCTTATCACTATTATGATTTAATTTATAAAGTGGGGCTATATTTCAAAATAGAAGTCTAAATATTTCAAAATAGAGACTAGTAAGAAGTCTAGTTTTTCCAGTGTTTACTTATGCATCGGAATGCTGGACCCTTACTGAGAAAGACAAAAAGAACATAGATGTATTTGAGATGTACTGATGGAGACGAATGCTGAGAATACCTTGGGTGGCCCGAAGAACAAATGAATCCATACTGGACCAGCTAAACATAAAGAAAAGACTAAGAACACAAATATCAGAACAAATAATAAGCTATTTTGGACATGTGCTTCGAAGAAATGGTCTTGAAAAACTTACCATCCAGGGAAAAGTAGAAGGCAAAAGAAATAGAGGTAGATCTCCCACACGATACACGGACCATATTGTTGCTACCATTGGCGCTCCATTGTCAAAATGTGCTAGAATGGCAGAAGATAGAAAAACGTGGAGGAACATTGGGAAATTTAGCTAATAGCTTCATGATATCACGATAACTGCATCAGGTCAACGACTAAGAAGAAGAAGATATTTCAAAAACCTTATCAGATGAAGAAGAACGCGGTACTAATAGATGGAATAGTTTTGAATGACATAAGAATGCAAACATCATGTAGGAGAAAACTTAAAGCTAGCAGCTAAACACAGTGACAGAGTTAACAATTATAAATAACTAAGATCGTGCATAGATGAAGAGAATGACCACAATAGAGAAATA
Source organism: Diabrotica undecimpunctata (assembly GCF_040954645.1). NCBI lineage: Eukaryota > Metazoa > Arthropoda > Insecta > Coleoptera > Chrysomelidae > Diabrotica > Diabrotica undecimpunctata. The sequence continues at coordinate 111,007,375 of NC_092811.1, read as the reverse complement.
AGAGTACGAGTTGAAGACCATCATTTAAAAAACTGAAAAAGCTTTTAACTCTCAGGCTGAGAACCTTAAGATAATATGGTTTCCCTATTTGATTGTACAGGTTTGCATGCTGTATATTTAAGAGGGGCTATAGAACGAAACTCTAAGCTTTAAAAGTTAACAGTTTTAAAGATTAAATTGATTGAAATGATTCCAAACGCCCAAGCGCTGAGACATCTGTAAAATGAGTATTAAGTTATAGAAAGCATACATTATAATTAGGTCATATTATTATAGGAAAGAAACACGCTACGATTAATAAGGCAGCAAACTATTAAGGCCAAAAGAAGTCTAGGAAGGAGAAAAATTAACTGACTGGGATATCTCATCATCAGTAGCATTACAGCTCGTTATGAGCCAAAGCCTTCTTCAGAACAATCTTCCATTCGCCCCCGTCTCTGACAACTCTTCTCCATGCTTTAACTCCGATGAATATTAGATCATCCTGTATGTTATCTTGATACCTAAGTTTTGGTCTTCCTCTGGCTCGTCTTCCCACTGGCCCTCTTCGGTCGAAAATTTTTCTGATCGTTGCATCTTTATCTCGCCTAATTACAGGTCCTGTCCATCGAAGGCGTGCTAATTTAATAAATTTTACAACGTCAGGTTCCCCAAAACTTCTATATAACTCAAAGTTGTAGCGCCTACGCCACAAACCCTGTTCTTAGATTCCTCCATATATTTTCCTTAGAATTTTTCTCTCGAAACGGTTAAGCAATTCTTGGTCGTTCTGTGTAACTGACCACGTTTCAAACCCTTATGTTAACACTGGCCTTATTAGTGTTTTATATATGGTAACTTTAATTTTTCTGGGTAGTTTTGGGGCCATATGTTTCCTCAAGGCTTAATAGCACTTATTGGCAAGCACTATTCTTCTTTTAATTTCTTCGCTGACATTGTTGTCTTTGGTCAGCAGCGAGCCCAGATAGACGAAGGTGTCCACACCTTCCAGTTCCAGATCATCAATTAATAGTCTAGGTATCTGGTTGCCTGATCTAGTACAATACATATACTTGTGCGTTTTTCTGTGCGTTTATTTTTAATCCCAGTCTAAGTGCAGACGCCCTTAGTGATCGAAATGCTTCGATCAGAGATTCTGTAGACCTAGCAATAATGTCTATGTCATCTGCATATCCGACCACTTGTACAGATTTATTAAAGATGGTGCCATTCGTATTAATATGGCGCTCTCGAATTACTTTTTCTAGTGCAAGGTTAAATAAGAGACACGACAGTCCATCTCCCTGTCTCAGTCCATTTTTACAATGGAAGGGTCTGGAAAAGTGGTTTTGGATTCTAACTACACTCTCTACGCCTGTGAGTGTAAGTTCCGTTAGTTGAACAAGATGAAGCGGTATTTGAAATTCCACCATAGCCTGTAGAAGTTTTTGTCTGTTGACTGAGTCGTATGCGGCTTTGAAATCCACGAATATGTGGTGGGTGTCGACTGAGAACTCAAGCGTTTTCTCAAGAATCTGCCTGACTGTGAAGATTTGATCAGTTGTTGATTTATTGGGAAAAAACCGGACTTGGATATCTGGGGAACGGTAAAATTGCACCTCATTAGATATTTTCACAGCGGTGGCTGATACAATATGATAAGCTGTGATGATAGCCAATCTCGGATAGAAGGAACCATAAGAACAAAACATATGAACTCTATTAGTGTTAAAATGGACTGTTAAAATAGCGATGTTTAATGAACTGATTACCTTCAAAATGTGAATCTATCGCCGCATATTAATGATTTAATATAGGAAAACCCACGAAAAGATTCAGTATCAAGTGGGAGAGTAAAGAAAGCCTCTAAGCACAATTAAAAAACACATAAAGAGAGATACCAACTATAACCAAGTTGAGAGTATTATCGATGTCAAACCGTGGAATAGGATAAGAGCTAATGTCTTGGCTTCTTCTTCTTCCAGTATCATACGCTTCCTGCGTGTAAAGTTTTCACCTGAATTTTGAATTCTGCAAAAAACTTTTGCAGACACTTTCTGCTTTCCCCTAAGCCTCCAATTCCTTCTATCCTACCCATTAAGGTCAATTTTTATACATGCTATACTTTCCTCTAAGCCTCTAATTGCTTCTATCCTACACATTAAAGTCAATTTTCGTATACGTTATACTTTGTAACCGTCACCGTTCACGTTTGGTTCGAGCTCTTTTTACCATTTCTTCGTTGGTAACATGATCAACCCTGCATGAGATATGCAGTAGTTTACGCAATGTCCACATATCTACCTGCTATTAAGTGCAATCGTGTCGGCGCATCCTTACAGCGTATTGAATTCACAGTGGATCGTGTCAAACAACACTTAACTAAACTTTGCACAGCCGCTTCACCTGGTTTAGACGGTTTAACACCAAAACTGTTAATGCAAAGATGCACAGATACACTTGCAATACCCCTAACGTTATTAATGTAAACTTCCTTCATCCAGAAATCCTCACCCCCTAGTTGGAAATTAGCATCCGTCACCCCTATTTTTAAAAAAGGCAACAAACTCTACCCCAACAATCATCGTCCAAATAGCTTGCTGCCAGTAGTTGGAAAAATAATGGAAGCCATTATTTCCGAGGAGATGACCAAATTCCTTCTCCTGGATCATGTTATTCCAACACAACATGGATTTGTCTCTGGTGGCTCTACTCTAACTAATCTCCTAAATTGTGTTAACGACTGGACGTCACCTCTTAACAGTTCGCAGCGGGCGACGTTGTCTAGATTTATCTAAAGCTTTTGACCGTGTTCTTAAGCGCAGACTTCTACATGGGCTAAAATATTTTGGCGTTCGCGGTACTTTAAGTCGTTGGATAGATGATTTCCTGACAGATCGACATTACAAAGTTAGAGTTGGCGAGACTTTCTCGCAAGACAGGTTAGTGGAAAGTGGAATGCCTCAGAGTTAGATCTCCTAGAACCTCTGCTTTTTAGAGTTTATACCAGCAAGGTTCCTTACTATATTTCAAGTTAAATATTGTTTTATGCTGCCGTCACAAAAATATTTGCCAATCCAATCACAAACCAGCTAACCCTCAAAATGGACTTGGACTCTATTATAACTTAATGTTCCCAGTGGCTACTACCCTTAAACGCGGAAAAATGTGTAGTGCTTCAAATTGGTAAAAGTAATCCACTTGTACCGTATTTTCTTAAAGGGCAACAACATGTTATTGTAAACAACATCCCAACTTGGTCCGACCATATTACTTCTATTTGTAAACGTGCGAACTCCAGACTATATCTTATTCGGAAGTGTTTTTCGAGAGATTTAATGCAGTCATTCTGTAACTTTACACTCTTTACGTAAGACTTATTCTTGAATACGATGGACCAACGTGGTATCCTGATTTGGTTTAAGACAAAACTTTATTGGAAAACGTTCAAAGAAAAGCCACTCGAATTCCTTTGGGATCGAGAGGACCTTCTTATGCAGAGAAACTTAGCATGGCTAACCTACATTCTTTTGAACTTCGCCGACAACTTGGAGACTTAATTACTACATTTAAAATATTAAAATTCAATTTCGGAAATCTCGATGAAATCTACCATAAATCAAGAAGAACGCCTCAGAGGTCACCAGTGTTCTACAAGATCAATACTACAGAATTTTCTACTAAATAGAGATTTTGAGAGTGATGTCTCTTCTCCATCTACCAAAGCGTTCAAAAATAGACTTGACTGTTTTATATTATAGTTAAAATATTGTTTTTCTTTTAAACCAAAAATTGTAATTTTGTAATTTACTAGTAGGTTACTAATGTGATTTCTTTGTTTTTGAGCATAATAGAGACTTATCTCTCTGTCTTGCTTATGTATAATAATAATAATAATTTCGAATGCTTCTATTTGATACCATGACAGCATCATTTTACATGTGTTCTGTTTTTATTCCTTTTCATTGGATTTGCATCACTATCTGGAACATTCTTATATATAAATTGGATAGGTAGTAGATGAAATAAAATACAGCCCTAGCGTACACCCCTTGTTGTTTGCACTTCTTGAGTTAAGTTGTTAATTCGTAGCGTTGACCATTCATTCTAATATAAATATTGTCTCGTTTAACGAGTACTAGATTTTTAGGAACTCAGAATCAATGAATAACTTACATATTGAAGCAGACAGGCATACTTTGAGATTCATTTTCTTTGAGAATATTTAGACTTTGTCACTAAATCCTGTATCCTTCCTTTAATTACCTATGGAATAGAGAATAACACTTAGGACTAGACGAACCAAAGAGCTATTGAGAGAATCATGGTAATTGCAAGATTAAGAGATCATGTGAGAAACAAAGATCTAAGAAGAAAAACCAAAGTAGATGTTATCGAACCTATCGCAAAATCTAAGTGGAAATGGACAGGGCATATGAAAGAGAAGTGGACAAAGAGAATAATACAATGGAGAAACTGGCACTAGGTAGCTCAAGACAGGCGAATATGAAAAACACAAGAGAATGTTTTTATTCAGAAATGAACCAAAGGAGGCTGCTAAAAAAGAAGAGTTCCTCTACAATATATTGACGTGACAACGTCTTAAATTAGGTTGTGGCTCGGAGTCATTTAAGAAAAAGTGTAACGCCCGCTCACGTCTATTACAGTGAGTCGCCGAACGAGAGAGAGGCCCGCCGGACCGGCGAATGCCTTGCGTCTCTCTCCCACTCAAACATGATCGGTTCGCTGCGCGCGGCACTAGAGAATTAGGCGCGTTGAATCGCTAAAGCTGAAAATCGTTGAAAGTATCGTCAGCTGTGTTTGTAGTGAAAATGTGGAGTGCTTAGATTCGTCATTTACAACAACTACAACAATAAAGGTAAATAATTGTACACTAATATTTCATTATCGTAAACTATGATTGATTGATTAATTGTTAGATTAACACAAAAGTTGAGAAACTGAGTTTATAGGTTATGTCATACTATTGACAAATGTTGATAGTGTTAAGTAAATTATTAGTTTAAATCACTCTGCAATCAATCGTAATTCAGTCGATTCAGAAGAAACCGCGCGTGTTGCTAGTCAAACATTTAAAATAGCAAATTATAACCTCTCACTCAAAGAGAAATTAGTTAAGTTTAAGTTTACATGTACAATGTTTTAGTAAACAAAATATATTTCTATAGTTAAAATTTGTGCAATTCTTATTTTCATTCAATTCCTTGTTCCTATTGTGCAATTTAATAATATTCATATCAATAAATATTCTACCGAGAAAAAGACGTTGTCACGTAAAATCTTCGCCCGTAAAACCGACTTTACAGGCAACCGATTTTTTTTTTATGTATTTTACCTCGATTTATATAAAAATATTCAAGTTGTCTAAGTCTGATAATGACTAACGTAAATCAAATTTTTTTATCACATATCCATCTCTAACATAACAAGCTCCCAACATTCTCGAATTGGTTAAGAGTTAAGACAGGTACTTATTGGTGCAACACCTGCACAACGTAATATAACCAAATTTAATATACAAAAAAAATTTAAAACGTATGTACTGTATAAATTTTCTTTCTGTACTACAATTTTAAAACTGGTCTATTTTCAACGCGTGTAATGTAAAATTGGTTTCAGTGTGTGTACGTAAAATAAAAAAAAACAACAACAACAAACATAGCAAAGTGTATGCTAAGCAAACATTTGAATAACATTTCATGCTGTCATGCTACTTACCTTCACGTTGATATTTGAAAATTAACAAGTAATACTAAAAAATGTAGGCTTATTTTTTTATAAACTACATATATTATTATCTAATTTAGGTGTAGATTTAAAAGCAACAGCTTATTTAAGTTTAAGGATAAATAAAGTTGAACTTTGAATGACTTTCTCAATAACATAAAGTATATACAATTTTTATTATGTGTACCTACTACAAAAACCATCGCAATCTTTACAACTGTCAACTATCAAAATGTTTTGGACTATTAGAAAACACTGATAATTTGTTATATGTTCAGTTTCAAGTTTATTTTTGAATTAACTCAGGGAACTAAAAGGACTTTTCGGCTTTTGCTTAAGAATGACAATGGGAAAGTTGTTGACATAAAGGAAAACAAGAATTAAGTACTCGATATTCGTTCTTATTGACCAATTAAAAAGAAACACAAACTGAAAAAACGCACAAACATACAAGAAGATAAAACGTTTGAAACTAAAAATAATATATAACTTACATACTATGGATAGAAGAATAATATAATTGTTGAAATAAGCAAAAAACGGCAGCTATGTTCTGAACCTATACATAAAAAAGAGAAGTCATGGGCAGATTTGGATATAAATATTTATGCTGTTACTAAAAACATTAGGGGTAACTTAATTTTCTATTTTCAAGAAGTTTAATTTTTGAACTTTCTTTTGTTTATTGAATAGTCGATGATTTGAAAACAAAGCTGTTGTTAAAAAGATTAATCTGTAATGATAGTTGGAACGCAATTAACGGATGGTATGGGGTGGGTTTTGGATCTTTGGATAGAAAACGACGTCATTGAAGCAGTAAACGAATTTGTATACTTGGGAGCGCTCCTTAACCCTGAAAATAATAACAATAGAAATAAACCGCAGAATTTGTATGACAACAGAGGCTATTTTGGGCTCAATATCCTCTTTAAATCCACAACTATATCGAGAAATACAAAAATAAAACTCTACAAAACAATAATACGCCCAGTCATAAAATATGAGTCCGAGTCTACAAAAAGTAATGAAAACATGTTAGGATTTTTCGAAAGAAAATACTAAGGTGAATTTATGGAGCAGTGGAGGAAGATCCAGAACAAGGTTCTTTGATAACATCGATCAAGACATGAGAAATATGGGAATACGAGCTTGGTGGAGGAAGGCGATGGATAGGGACGACTGGAAAGAAAGTCTTGAGGAGGCGAGGACCCACGCAGAATGATAATGATATATATATATATATATATATATATATATATATATATATATATATATCTTCTTTTTCTTCTTCTTTTTATGTAGACATGTGCCTCCAGTAAGTTGTCGTTCCATCGTTTTCGTAGTCTTCCTACTGATCGTCTTCCTATTGGGGAACCGTCTCGTCTTGCCATCTTTACTACTCTATTTGTTGTCATTTAACTTATATGTATATGATCGTTTCATTCTACTTTTCTATTTTTTACTCAGTTCTTGATGTTCTCCACCTTGCATCTAGGTAGTATATCTGTATTTCTAGCTCTGTCCCATAGTGTCTTACCATCAATTTTCTTAAAGTGTCTTACATCTGCTGTTTTTAAAATCCTTTTTATCCTATCTGTGTCATGTCGTGTTCCTGTCGCGTATGTCATTACTGGTCTGATGACTGTTTTGTAAATTTTGCCTTTCATTTCGTTCCCGATATTTTCATTTCCCCATAATGTTTTATTCAGGCAACTTGATTTCTAAATATTTAAACTCCATCACTTGTTCTATTATCTGACCTTCCAGATCCAATTTACATTTTAGTAAATTTGCTGTTGTTACTATGCATTTTGCCATAGAAAACATAAATGGATGGGTGACAAAACGGAAACAAGAGTGGAACGAACACATTAGTAGAATGGCAGAGGATAGGATAGTACGAATAGCACGAGGTAAGTCACCAAATGGACGAAGAAGTATTCAAGATGAAACAGGCTTTACAGTCTACATACAAGAAGGAAGAAGAAAGAAGAAGCACTGATAATTAATAGAATTAATACCTTTACCGACAATTAGGTGGCAACATTACCGATAATGAACCCTTTTACCAAATCAAAACTACATATATAGGAAATTGTACAAAGTGTCACAAGATAATAAAGTGTCTAACATTGGTGCCATGACATGAAAAAATCTAATGAAACGGATTGGCACACTCGCTGGAAAGGCTCTAAAAGAATTTTTGTACACACTAGAACTACAAATGGAACGCCTTATAGTGGCAAACAAATTAACAAAGATTATAAAGAGTCTTTACAATAGACTTTCAACTATTCTAATGGATCTAAGCAGACAAGAGCTGTAGAATATCACAGAGATGATACCTGGCAACTGTTAATTAAGAAAACACCTTTATAATTGGAGTAAATGGATCATAAAATGTAGGAAGAAACTGCCATACACGTACGTGAATATGAAATGCTTAGTGAGAAGAGGCAAGTATACAACAGCAAAAAAAGTACTGAGATAGGATTAATTCTTAAAGTTCTCCTACCAAAATAGCCAACTTTTATCACGAACAAGACTTCTTGGTTGATTTTACTCACAGAACTGGGTTTAGTACAAACGATGTCCAATCAAGTGTTACAGTTAGCTTTATTTTGGAAGCTGCCTGTGGTTTGGTCTGGCCTAATCTCAAAAACTCCAACCCTGCTGTGTGGGGTTGAGGCCTGGACCTTAAGGAAAGAGGTGAGCGATCGACTTGAAGCATTCGAGATGTGGACCTACCGAAGAATATTAAAAATAGGTTGGGTAGACCGAATAACAAATGTTGAGGTCCTGAGAAAGATGACAAAGGAAATGGAAATCATGAATACGATTAAGATAAAAAAGTTACAATATCTCGGCGACGTTATGACGTTATGAGAGGGGATAAATATGTGTTGCTACAAACCATAATGCAGGGAAAAATACAGGGAAAACGAAGTATTGGGAGAAGACGCATCTCCTGGCTCAACAATCTGAGAACGTGGTATAATTGCAGTTCCGTCGACTTGTTCAGAGCTGCAATCTCAAAAGTGAAAATAGCTGTGATGATTACCAACCTCCTTAGAGAAGACGGTACCTAAAGAAGAAATTTTAAAAACCAAGACGATATCAAAAAGAATATAAAGAATTATAAGGAAATCAAAATTTGGAACTATTATAACTAGGGAGATAGAACTTATTATGATTTAAAAGAAAATTTGGAGAAAAGGCAATTGTAAAAGACTTTAAGTAAAAGCATATTGCGCCGGGGTAACGCAAGATGTTGAGGGAAGAGAACAATATAGCAAAGGAAACTTGAGAAGGTTGAGGTCTATTATTGTAGTACCACTACATATGAAATAGAAGAAGCGATTAAGGGTTAAGGGATATCGTAAACATTAATTGGCAAAACAGAAAAAGGTTACATACATGATTCTTCTTCATGTACCATGTCTTTCAGAAAGTTGGTTATCAGCATAGCTATTTTAATCAAACTCGGAAGTTCTTTAACAATGAAATTTTTTTCGTCCTGGACCGCATTTGGGCGTTTTAGATCACTTTTATTCACAGTCCAAGTCTCGATAGCATAAAGTAAGACCGAGAAGGCATATCAACGAAGTAAGCGGATCCGCAATGACAATTTTAGGTCACAGAATACCTTGGAGACCCTTTTGAAAGATGCTCAATTCTGGATCTAATTTCACCGTGACTCTCTTTGACAGTTTATCTGATATACATATATGATTGGGAAGGGCCAATCACAGAAAGGCATTTTATAGAGCACAAAAAATTCGATAATTGTTTCGTGAAAGATGATCTTGCCGTAAGAAAGCAACTGGTGGACTTTCATTAGAAAATGTCAAACAGTTCATGAAATTTTGGAAAAAATCTGGTAAAATATGGTAAGTTACGTACATTCAAGATTTTTTGGTCTCAGAATATGTGGTTTAATTTATGACCCACCTTTTAATTATGCTCTATATAAAAGTAAACTGATTTATCTGAAAAAGAGACATGCCTATCGTCTTATCACAAAGCGAACAGGAATAAATGCCTTGAAGATGATAGCAAACGTACGTGAACGAAGTTTTAGGATATAAAAGAATCATTATTTTAATTTGAATATTACGCCTCATTTAGAACAACTAACTTGACCGTGATACATGGCAAATGGAAGTAGGCTAATAAGCAAGATCCCCCGCACAAAACGTTGTTTTCTACGCCCACTAATAATATTTTCTGTTTACATGCTTTCTTACCTCCGAAAATGAAACATTTCTCCGATATAAGTATCGTTCACACCACTAGATTAACATATCAAAATTGTCCGGATATGGAATTATCTTTAAATAGAATTCAACAGTATTTCTGTATTAAAGATTTATAAATACACTAGAAGTGTTAGAAAAATATATTTTTACACAGTTGTATTGACTCATGCTTCAGTGTTTCGAGGTGTGCGTGCTAACTCTGAAGGGTCTGGGGTTTTACGTTTCGTGGAAGTTGTTGGTCAAATGGAATATGATGTTGAATTAATTAATAACGAATGAGTTATTAATTTCTAAGGGGTTTGGGTTATGGTCGAGTGAAACGAGAAAAACTTCAGGACTAGAAGTATTTTTCGTATAATTTCAAAATGGGTGTAAATTTGAAAGTAGTCTGATAAGAATATGTATTTGCAGCAATCACTTAAAAATCATTCCCGCCTGCTCCTGTCTCTTCTGCTAGAAAAATAACGAAATTCTGGCGACTGAGTAGGGCCGGAAACACCCTGAAACAGTTAAGTAACTGCATCTGGAATTAAAGAAATATTCCGAGATGTTCCAAAATCTCTTGTCATCTTGGAAGGATACGCTAATTATCCTCCGTTCAAAACCTAATAGGTAATACTAAAAAGTATAGATATATACAATAGGTAGGTAGAGATCACCTAAAATCAACTAAAGACAAAAATTCCCGTACCAAATACAATAAAAAAAAACAGATAATTGCCATGTAAAATACAATATCGTCGTCATCTTCTCTCCAAGCGAAATAATTATCGCTCTCTTTAGACTGTTCCAATTTATTTGTCGTAAGATTTGGTCATGTAATTGGTTGTGTGATATATAGCATTCTACAATCTTTCTTATTTCTTTCTTGTCTTTGCGTACGGCTCTAAGTACAAACTTCCTAATGTCGTCCATCATCTGGTGCTTCCATCTTCATTTGGTTCCTTCCTCTGGTATATATGTCACTGGTCTGCATTTGGTGATTTTGTTGCTAACTGCTTCTAGATATATCCTTTATAAATGTCCCATTCATCTGAGGAGTCTCATGCTTTAGTATATCTGATGTTATCTCTTTGAAAGTTTGCCTTATTTCCTTATTCATCAATTTTTTAAATTCACTATTACGTAAGTTTATTGGGTCTACTATTCTCTGAATTATTTCACTCTAGGATCCTCAATCTTTATCTGACTTTCTGTGTCAAGCACATTGTTTGAGCACCATATGTGATTACTGGTCTCATTGCTGCTCTGTAAATTTTCAGATTGGTATATTTTCAGTAAGTTCTGTATCCCGTCAGAATGTGTTTGGTACTTTATATGCTTTTACTAAATTACTAATTTCATTTACTAAAACTTTTCAAACACATACATTTTTATTTATACCGAATTAACCGTATATTTTTGGAGCATATCTACATTTTTTTTTCTCTTTTTCTTACGTTAGTACCATCTCGTAGGCGATCGTCCAGGCTGTTGAGGTGTGTTTGGGCAGTTTTATTTCTCAATTTTGACTAACTGTCCATCTAGCATTCTGATAACATGGACTCTACATTACTCTTACATGTTTAGCAAGTTGTCACATCAAAATTAGTAAAAAAGTTGAGATCCGAAAAACGAAAACTATTTAATAGAACCAAATGTAATGGAGACTAGCAGAGCTACAGTAAGAGCTACACTGTACACCATGAATATCACGAAGGCTAAAAGAAAGAAAAGTCTGTGAGGAACTTAAATCGACGCAACCTGTTGCAAAACTGCACAAAGTTATGTCGTAGAGCTGACAATGTTATCGTACTACGCTAGCCAGATCGTAGATAGCTTTACATAAAGTGAGGAAAGAAGAGTCGTAATTTTACAAGAAACGCACTATACAGAAAACGAACCCGTTGATGACATAAAAGATGTACAGTATCTTAGATATCCAAGTACAGGGTAAAGTGAGTAATAAATATCTTTAAATCAATTAGGACTTCTTCTTCTTCTTCTTTCTTCTTTGATGTAGGCTTAAAACCTGTTTCTTCTTCAATATTAGCCTCCTAGATTGTTTAAATTATCGCGCCATCTTTTTCTTGGTCTGCCAATACTTCTTCGTCCATTTGGTGACTCGGTTCTTATGTTTTCGCTTCTTTCCCTATCAAACAGACTTTTCCCTGATATTCGTCGAAGTATTTTCATCTCTGTTGTTTCTAGTAGTCGTCTCGTTTTTAATGTGCCAGGTCTTGTCTCCACCGTGTATGTTAATATAGGTCTAATTGCTGCTTTATAGATTCTTGTTTTTGTGTCTTGTCTTAGGAACTTTGTACAAGAGAACTGAAATTAGACTTAAGAGTTAGGCTAGCAAGGTGTTATATTTTCTCGACTCTGCTTTATGGGATAAAAGCATGGACACTTAACGAGTCGACGACTAAAAAGTTGGAAGCATTTGAACTACATAGAAGAATCCTGAAGATATCATGAACCGAGCATGTAACAAACAACGAAGTCATGAGAAGAGTCAACAAAAGAATGAAAATATTCCAAACATCAAGACACAAAAGCTGCAATACCTGGGTCATGTTATGCGTAATGAAAGATACAACATACTTCAATTAATTATACAAGGGAAAATCCAGGGCAAGGGAGGTGTAGGAAGGAGAAGAATCTCATGGTTGCATAACTTAAGGGAATGGTACTGATGCACATCAATCGAACTATTCAGAGCGGCAGCATCTAAGATCAGAATAGCCATGATGATTGCCAACCTCCGTCGCGGAGATGGCACGTAAAGTGCCAACCTCCGTCGCGGAGATGGCACGTAAAGAAGAAGAAGCTTTGTTGTCGTACTTCTTAAACATCTCCGTAACTAGTTATATCTACATATTCCCAGATATCTAAACCTTGCTTCCTGCTTTATTATTTTCCTATCAATTTCGATTTTACATCGCAGTGGGTATTTGATTTTTTCTGCTGATATTACCATATTGTATTTCTTGGCTGTTGTATTGAAGATGTGTGTTAATCTTTGGAGTTTGTTTTCTGTCTCGGCGATTAATGCGGCGGCGCCTGCATAACATAATATTTGGATTTCTTTGTTCCCCATTCAGGAACCATGACCTTCACGTACTGCTTGTATTATTTTGTTCATTATTATATTAAAGAAAAGTGGGTTTAACGAGTCACCCTGTCTGACACCACTTTGTACTGGGATACACTGTGTTAGTTTTCCATTTATCTTTGCCTGTATTCGATTATGGAAGTACATATTTTCGATGGTTTGTATAATATTGATTGGTATGTTTCTTTTATACAGTAGGTGTAAGACGTCTTTGACTTGGATGTGATCGAAAGCCTTTGTCAAGTCTATAAAACATAGATATGCTGGTTTATTGTACTCGATGGCCTTTTCTGTGACTTGTCTTAGTACAAATACTGCGTCTACGCAGGATCTTTCGGATATGAATCCTTGGTGTTCATCTGATAAAGTTGTTAGTTTATTGATTTTGTTGGTTAGGACTTTTGTGGTAAGCTTAAGTGCGGTGTTTAGTAGATTTATACCTCTATAATTGTTGGGGTCTTGTTTATCTCCTTTCTTGAACATTGGTATCATTATGCTGTTTCTCCATGCGTCTGGTGCAATAATAGTTTTTATATAAGTTTTGTCATCTCTAGGGTTATACTTTCTCCTCTGTGTATAAGAAGCTCGTTGGTTATTCCGTCTGGTCCTGGTGACTTTCTATTTTTGAGTGAATATCAATTAAGACGCTGGGAATAAATGGAATCCTACAACAGCATATTCTACCTCATATCTAGAGCTGGGATTTATACCGTAAAGAAGGGCTTAGGTTACATCTAATGAATCTATCATGAATCCTGTCATCATTTACAACACACGTTTTAAAAATTTTGTATACTATTACTACTCAATTACCGAATGAGATAGGAGATGTTTCGAAAAAAAAAAAAAAAAAAAGATGTGTGCGTTGTTGAATACTCAGGGGGCATTTGAAAATATATAAGCGAAAACTGAAACATGTGAGATGAGTGGATGATCTGAAAAACAACGCAGATTCGAGTTGGATGCAGATGGTTTAAGATAGAGAAAAATTGTAGAAAAAAAAAAGGCTAAAAAATATTTACACGTATCTTTTTTCTATATATTGCTTCCCTTAGTTACTTGTAGTAACTAGTAGTCACCATGGATTTGTTCACTGTTTTTCACCATTATTTCTTTCTGCTTTTTTATAATCGTTATTTAAGTCTAACTCTACTTGTTTTTCCTACCAACTTATTGGTCATGATCATTGTCTTCATTCAACGCTTAGTATTGGCATCTATTGAAATATCGCTTTGTTTTCTGAAGTCATCTGCGGTGTTTTGGATGGTGTTGGTATGTGTTTAGGGTGCCCCCTTTAGGCAAACACTTCTCTTATCATCAGGGCATGCATGAGATGTATAGTACCTGATATACTTATACTGGCATTTACTAAAATGATAAAATATATGCCAGATTATCATCATAATGATGTTAATTTTTATTTTTTTATTTTGTTTCCTATCGTATAGAATATCCAGAGGTTTGGGCATATGTTCAAATCATTATTTTTTTTATTTATTTCTGTTTTTTACTCGATAAAATCGATAAACATGACCACCGTTGGCGTGTTATTCTCATAGCTTCCTGCCTGTATTTCAGTGTATGATAAATTCTTCTAAAACTATTCACGAAATCATGATTGATAAAAAATATTTAAATCGAATCCGAAGCAAAAAATAACAAGAAGGAATGTCGTTTAACAAAAGCCTTGAACTAATATTAAGTATCGATATAACTTCATTAGAAAGAATATCCTGTAAAGATTTCTAAATTTTCCAAATATAAAGTAGTTTTATATGGAAATTAATAAACGTTCGATCTGAACTAGCACGCAAATCGGTCGAACAAGCATTTAACGTCAGGTTTATTGAGATCGGTTCTTTATGCCAATAAAATGGATAGCCGCAATAAAATATAGTTTGCAATGTAGGCAGATTAGGGAGTCCTAATAAAATTGATTAATGTAATTAGACAAAGCATTTTAATTAATTACTACGAAGGTTGTTCTGGAAATGTTTAATAATGGTCCATGCGTGGAAAGAGAAAATAGAACAAAATCACTTAGAAACGTAATTTGTTGGGAAAATTACTCTGAAAGCGAAGATTTTCTTCTATAACTATACGAATTACAAATATACAAAGTTGTACGGGGTGTACGACTATAAAATATATAAGTACAAACACGTATCAGGTAAACAAGATGTGACATATCTCATAATAAAGAAAAGCATAGTAGAGCGTCGATTATCCGAACGTCGATCAACCGAACGACCGCTTATCCCAACTTCCGACACACGACAAAAGACGAGCATAAATAACTTTATGTCTCAACTTGATTCTTCTGACGGACCCACAAGTCGTAAAACAATGAAACTTGCATCAAACATGGATTTAGATAATGCTGTATTAAGTGGTTTACTCAAAACAGATTCCACGGAGTACCTATTTCTAATCTGATTCATAACTGATCCAACGAAAAACCTGGACAGCTGTCAAATTTTCAAGCAAACACGATTAAGAAATGGTTAAAACGATTAAGACGAGACATAGCTCATAGGTCATGAGCGTCAAATACAAGGATAAAAACTGTGCTGGTTCATCAGGAGTAGATTAATTCTAAATTAAATTAAGAGAGTTACTAAAGGAAGAAAATTACGCCCTCCAAAACGTTTACAATGCAGACGAAACTGTGTGTCATTGGAAAGCTTTAACACGAAAATCTCTTGCGTCACGTCGTAAATTAGCAGCACATCAACCTAAAATATGCAAAAATCTTATCACTGCCATTGCTTGTGCTAATGCGACTGGCATCCACTGATTGCCCAAGCTTGTCATTGGTAAAAAAAAGAAACCACATTGTTTTAAACACATGTCTACGATGCCTATTGTTTATATTTTGCAAAAGAGTGCTTGGATGGATAGTACAATTTTAATGACATGGTTTCTAGAAACTTTTATGTTCTATGTTAAAGCCCATCAATTAAAAAATGGCAATAGGGAGAAAACATTATTGCTTCATGATAACGCCCCAGCTCATCGACGACGGAATGAAAAAGACCTGTTCTTAAAAAACCACGTGATCTAGCCGCTTGTAAAAGGTTAGACTTGCTTCGACAAACCGAAAATTAAAGATTTTTTTCAATTTTTTTTCTTCAATTTTCGTCAATATTGTACCTAGAATATGTTTTGTTCCAAAGACTGCACTTTTTTGTTTAATTCCTTTTTGCCATTAAAGATATAAATACATATATAAGTATGTAAATTTGGTTTTCATTCACCCATGGGTAAATATGTATGGTTATATCAATAATCACCTTCTTTTTCTAGTGCCAACACCACTAATGAAGGTTGGCTATAGCCATTGCAAATTCGTCTCTATCTGGCTGCCTTTCTTAAAAGCGTCTATGTGTTAAACCCGGTCCAGTCGCGAATGTTTTTCAGCCAGGATATTTGTCGTCTACCAGGACCCCTTTTTCCTTCGATTTTACCCTTCATAATCAGCTGCTAAGAAGGCTAATTAGATAGATAGATAGATAGAATCAGCTGCAACAACTCTTACTTTTATTCTCTAAGTAGGTGCCTCAAATATACTGTCTTTCTCCTTTTAATGGTGGTCAAAAGTTCTCTGTGTCTTTCCATTCTGTAAATATCAATAATACAGTTTGATTATCTGAAAAAACCAATTTTCCGAACACCGATGTCCCCCAATTAGTTCGGATAATCGACGCTCAACTGTACTGAGATTAACACGGCAATTAGCGCGTTAAAAGAACATCCCTCTTACAAGGATTATGTTATAAACGTAGCCAAAACAAAGATAATATAGATGATGATGCTAAAGGGGATAAAAGGGTTTGGAGAGGTAGTACCTTTGTTCCGGGTTGACCGGACATTTGACTTTACAAACTCCCAGGGCAAGTTGATGTGAATACAGTTCTTTTTAGTGGAGCCATAACCTCTCACTAGCCAAGATCGTAATGCGTAAACAGCCACATCCTTCACGAGATAATTTTGTTGGCACACAACATAAACATTTCTAAAATCAGGTAGCAGCGTTTCAGTACAAGGTGTATAGGAATCTAACCACTACAACGCACAGGACATTAGGAGGCAAAACAGTATAGTTTTAACTGGCTCCTAGATTCCGATCAATTTCCAATTTTCCTTTGCAGCATCCCAATTTGACATAACATAGGGTAGCAGATGTGCCAGAAAGCTGACATAGGCTGTGGACAATCAACTCTTCTGGAGAAACTTACAGAAGACAGTCATATAACGATTTAACCGACAATGATACTGCGGTAATACAGGCAAGGAAACAACGTAACTTGCAAAATATGGCAATAAACGACGCAAATATCGAAGTAGTAAAATAGCTCAGATACCTAGGCGTACAGATAAAGGAAGACTGCAGCGAGGAGGAAGAAATACGGAAAAGAATATTGCTTGCTAACAAAGCATACTTCTCCCTGTCGCGGATGTTTTGATCAAAAGACATACATAGGGAAGTAAAGTTCAAAATATATAAAACCATCATACGACCAATTGTAACACATGACAACTAATTTTGATACCACATTAAACAATATCCAATGCATAATTGAAAAGGAACTCCGAATAGATGTTGAATATTAGTGTAGACAAAATATAGCCCTGTCTTACTCGTCTTCAGAATTATCCGGTGTTACCAGTAGAGATTTTTAATGATATGTAGGTCTTTATCATCAATATCCACCTGTTGGAGAATGGCTATCATTTTAGTATGTTTTACTTGATCTAAGGAATCCTCAAAGTTAATAAAACACATATAAACTCGGCGGCCCAGATCTCTGCATCTCGGTACCTGTACCATGATCTGAATACTAAATAGTGCTTCTCTGGTTCCAAGTTTATTGCGGAACCCAAACTGCGTGTTACCAAGTTGTTCTTCTATTCTTTAGTATATGTATGTACCTATGTGTATGAAAATTCGAAGAAATATTTTTAAACCATGGCTCATTAAGCTGATGGTTCCGTAGTCACTACGATTTTCGCATTTGGTTTTTTAGATATCGTCAGAAAAGTCGAGAATAATCAATCTGTTGATATACAGCCAGTTTCACAAATTTTATTAAAATATGAAGGAAATATCTTTTACCTACACTTTATTCGGCTCCGTCGCTTTTCTGGTCTTTGCTAATCTTATTGCTCTTTCAATTTCGTCCATAGTTATGTCAGGTCCTGCCATTACTTCTTTTATTTCAAGATCGGACCTTTCATCATTGAATAGTTCCTCAATGTACTCTTTCCAACCGTCTGTTTTATCCAAATCAGTGAAACCAGTTTGCCATCTCTATCAACGTTGCTATTTGTATGTTTTTGTACTGACCCGTTACTGCTCTTACTTTTTTATATATATGCATCATGTTTTCCTGTTACTCTTCAATTTTCAAACATTTGTTTTCAAAGTTGTTTCTTTTGCAGCTTGTATTTTAGTCCCAATCTTCCTATTAAATAGTTTATACATTTCGACGTTTTGATTTTTAAATTCGCGTCTTTTGACCATTAATGACCCTCGATGAATTCTTGTTGCTCGTTATTCTCGTCAAAATCGCTCTATAGATCGTTTCCAATCACCTGACTGTTGTTACTAATAAAATCCATATCCAGTATCTAGAATTTATAATTGCATCTAGAATTATCATACAACTAAATACAATCAAAAAGCTCTGCATTAAAAAATATATTATCGACAAAAAATAAAACAAGAGGAGTTTAAACATCACTGAACTGACAATGAACAACTAAATGCGACGCAAGACAACATCAACAAAGAAAGCAATGTATCAAGAGTCGAAGAAAGATGGACTAACATATAGAGTGGTGTCATCAATACAGCAACGCAAAGTGAAACAGTCACTCAGTATAAAAAACAAGCGTCAATGACATACTCTAGAAATGAAATGGCGTGACAATATGTAAAATATAACAATTTCAATGAATAATTTGCTCTCAGATTCAATCTGAACATTTTTATTCCTTATTCCAAATAAGTAATTCTAAATTTATATTTATTTATAGATTTCCAGATCATACCCAGCATTTAATAAAAAAATAATTCTTTTGTGATATGTATGCAAAATAATCTTTTCCTCATGTGTTGGGATACATTATATATTAGCGAAGAGAGTATGCTAATTATATTAATAGTAATGATAATCGGACCCTAACGGATTCCAAGGTAATGAACCGTCCTCTTAAAAGAAAGTGTATACGTAAAGCGAGGCAATAATTACGAAAGGGACAGATACCCATGTCAGACAACAAGATATACGACGATGATACCAAAAAAAAAACAAATATTTTCAACGGAAACTCATTTATTTCTTATCGTAATGGGCAACTTTAACGAGCATAATGTGATTTTTCAGTACGCCAGAACAGGACAATGCAGACTTTTTAGATAATACTATCATCCTAAATGTGATCTACAAAACACCATTTATGTTAATTTGAGTGGTGGATAAGAAGGTTTATCCAGAG
The DNA here is from genome assembly GCF_040954645.1 of Diabrotica undecimpunctata. Taxonomy (NCBI): domain Eukaryota; kingdom Metazoa; phylum Arthropoda; class Insecta; order Coleoptera; family Chrysomelidae; genus Diabrotica; species Diabrotica undecimpunctata. The sequence continues at coordinate 110,987,794 of NC_092811.1, read as the reverse complement.
TAAAAATAGTACAAAAAATGAGCTGGAACATGAAAGGGAGTCCTAATACAATAACTAGTATTATTAGAAAAACTACTATTAAAAGACTTGGAAAAATCTCAGGAGAGAAGCTTAAATATAAAGATATCTGATGGTGATCAAACTAAACGCAAGAAAAAAAAAGATATGAGAAAGCTGTATAAAGAGTGGCAATGAACTGTGTCTGAAAAAAGATATTAATTAAGTATCTATTAATCTGTAAGAGTGTCAAGAAAATAACAAACGAAACAATTGTCAAAGCACTCCAAAAAATACGTTAAATGACAGACACGCCAAACGAATGGAGAAGCAGTAGGAAGGAGATATTTAACAGTGCACAAACTACAGAGCTTTAAAGCTACTACACTATATACAACGATACCAGAAAAAATGAGATGAAAAATATCAGATCAACAATAGAAGAAATTTTCATTAAAAACTTCAGATGAAAAATTATAAGAATAAGAAAACAAATAACAAAAGATCTGGAGAAAAGGAACTAGCTATGGAAATGCTGAAGAATGGAGAGAAATAACTACAAAAAAGAATCTATAGCCTTATTATGAGGATATGGGAAGAGGAATATATGACCAAAGGTTAAACCAAAGCTTTACTACGCCCCATATACAAAAAGGGGGATAGATTGGCATGTAAAAATTACAGAGGTGTTGCTCTATTGGATACTCGTTACCAGATATTAACCAGGATGCTAAGAGTAAGACTCGTGAGTATCAGGCCGGTTTTAGAGTGTTATTAGATCAGATTTTTACACTAAAAGAAATTCCAGGCTACCTGCTATGAACATAAGGTAACCCTTGATGCGTTTTTTATAGATTTTAAACAAGCGTATGATAGGAAAAGAAGGAATAAAATGTATGAAGCACTGAGCTCCTTGAGCCTACCCGCACTGGTTAGGTTATTAAGAATGAATGCGAATAGCACACGAAATGATGTAATATGAAGAGGATTCTCATCTGATGAGTTTGAAGTGAACAGAGGTATTAGACACGGAGATCCGTTATCCACGGTGGTTTTTAATTTGGTATTGAAAACAATAATCAGAAATAGCCGAGTTAACGGCTACCGAACATCAATGTCTGGCCTTCGTTGATGATTTTACTATACTAACGAAAACAAGAAAATAATTAAGAAATGTTATAAAAAGATTAAAAAAGAAGGCAACATATTTTGAGCTAGAAATAAACCAGGAAAAGTCAAAGTACGTGATACTCGGAAATACAGAGCAAAAAGAAGAGGGACAGTTTGCTTTCATATTTAATAAAACAAGGGAATATAATTTCGAGAGAATGACCAACTTTGCGTATCTGGGGGTTATTATAGAAGATAAGGGTCAGGAAGAATGGGAACTAAATGCCAGATTGGCAAAGGGAAATAAAAAGATGGAAAGCCTTAGACCACTGATGAAATCCAACTAGGTATCGAGGATTTTTTATCAGGTATCCCTTAGATATATTTTAGAACCTTCAAAAACCTATATAAGATTTATTTAGCTGTTTTTTTTTCTTTACTGACCTAAGGTGAGTTGCTGCGAAGATCACCGCCTAATCAAATTACAAATCATTCAAGTGCAGCATCTACAAATCTTCGATTCAGCAATAATTTTTGATAGCACGATGGCGTAATGGCATAGATAAGAATAAAGATTAAGAATAAAAATCCTCCTATACGAGGAGTAAAAAATAAGTTTGAATAAGACGGCAAAAAGAAATAGAAAGAGCAAATTAAGTTTGCTCAATTTGTAAAAAGTTGTCAAGACGGACAATTGTGAATAAAAGCCGAATAATACAATCTGAAATTGATACATATATTATCGTATAACGTGTATTTAAAATGAAATTTAACATTGTAAGAGATCTCTTATTTTTACATGTTTGCTAAACACACACGAATTTCCCCAAAAGCCTTCACCCACAAAATAATATAAAAAACTTACCTGCTGCTAGCAATGCTCGTCCTTTGTCCACTTCCATCTCCAAGCAATCTCTCTTCCCTTCCATCAGGCTCGGCGTTGGTGTAGGTTCCGGAAACAAAGCTAAAAGCTTTCTTGAACCCATCTAGGAGGCCGAGGCCGCCAGAGCCGGACTGACCCGGCGGCTGCGGCCCGGCGCCGGTCGGCACCATCGTCGTGGACCGGTAAACAGCATTTGAACCGGTCAGGGAACGATAAGTGCCCGTTAGGCTGCCGACGGGCATTTCGCCTCCTGTTGTCCCACGCTGGGTACGATACCATTACATCAAAAGTTCATTCGTGACATAAACAGGCAAAATTGGGTCTAGTTTTATCAATTTTAACAACAAGAATTAATTTTCATAACTTCAATATAGTTCAATTCATTTTATAATTACAAGATATATACAATAGTTTAATTTGTTTTAAAATTACTTAAGTTATTCTATAAATTACTGGATTCCCGCTTATAAGGAATACAAAATACAACCAGTATAATGCAATGATACGATATAAAGATAATCATTGGTGACATGAATGCAAAAGTCGGAGAAGAGGAAATATATAGAAAAATTACAGGGGGACGAAGTTTACATAAGGAATCAAATAAAAACGGGAAAAAGTTAATAGAATTTGCTACAGAGAACAAAATGAAGATAGCTAGCACAAGGTTTGATCACAAAGACATTCATAAGGTAACATGGACTTGATGGAAAAATAAAAAAATATATAGATCATGTTCTAATTGAAAGCAAACATGAAAAGGCAATAATCGATTGCAGGAGTTACAGACGGGCAGATACCAACAGTGACCATACACTAATAATAGCAAAACTAAAACAAGAACTACCAATAATACCAAAACCCGCTAGAGATATATTAAATTACCTATTAGAGCGCCTTCAAGAGAAGCAGGTTGTAAACAGACTAGAGGAAGAAATAAATAAAAAACTAGAGAATCCAGTCAAACAGGATATATAGATGAAGAGCGGCAGACCATACAGACAGCCATGTCGGAAACAGCTGAAAAGTGTATAGGAAGAGAGCATATAAAAAGACGGCAAGACTGGTTCGATGAAGAAAGTAGGAATGTGTTGGCAAGAAGAAACAGGACAAAACTACAAAGAGATAAAGAAAATACCCAAAATGCGATCGAAGCTATGTGGCAAGAAGAAGGGAAGTGAAAAGTATTTGCAGAAAAAAGAAAAGAGCACAGCTAAAAAAGCAATTGAAAAACAGAAGAAGCCTACATAAACAAAGAGGTAAAGAATTTATATCAGGAAGTTAAGAAATCCAGAGAAACTATAAAGAATAATCCACAGCATTGTAGAAACAAAAAAGGCTTACTTCTAGGCGAAACAACAGAAAAATTAAACAGATGGGCGGAATATTTCGAAGATCTATTAAATACAGACCGACAAGAGTAACTTCAGGGAAATGAAAATTGGCAAGAAGATGAAGAAGGGACGTGCAAGGAACCAACTTTGAATGAAGTCAAAGAAATAATAATAGACCTAAAAAATAACAAAAGTGCAGGAGAAAGTGGTATCCCAGCTGAGATTTTTAAGGAATGAGGCGAAAGATTGAAGGAAAGGATATTTCACTTAACACTAATAATTTGACAAAAGGAAGAAATGCCGAAACAATGAAATAGCGCTCTTATGTGTCCTATCTATAAAAAAGGAGACAAAACGGAGTGCGAAAACTATAGAGGTATGGCACTATTAGAAGTAGTCTATAAAATATTTGCAAAAATTATTAGGAAAAGATTAATAAAACATGATAACAAAGTGATTGGAGAATACCAGGGAGGTTTTAGAGCAGGAAGAACAACTTCTGATCAAATATGTAAAAACTTAATACAAAACAATAGCTACGAACAAAACTTAGGATTACATATGCTATTTATCGATTTTAAACAAGCGTATGACTTCCTAAATCGAACGATGCTGTATGAGACCATGGGAACATTAGAAATACCAGAAAAGCTTATAAGGCTAGTGAGAATGACGCTTAGGAACGAATTTATTTAGAGCATTTATAGAACATTACAAATAATTACATTATACAGGGTGTCTAGAAACTCTCCTGAAAAAACGAAGACTGGAGATTCCTCAAATAATTTTAAAATAATTTAACCTAACAATTCCTAAGGAGGCTAGAGCTCTTTGAAGATAGCGCCTTGTAATTAGTTTTTTTCCGTTCCATCGTAATAACTACTTTTTTTAAAACCCTTTAAAGAAAATTTTGTTTCAATTTGATTTTTTGCTTCTTTTCCCAAACTTTTTTACGAATTGTGTACTGCATTTAATGAAACAAAAGATAATTTATAAAATTAATTAAGGTACCTATTAATTTAACTTTCATGACGAAAAAACGAAAAATTTTCACATCGATTTTTCTAGAAAATTGTGTATCCTACCGACTTGAAGTAAACCTTTTAGTACTAGAATACCTGAAAATTTAATAATCTAGTATAACTAATGCTTAAAAGTTGAAGACAAAAAAGTTATGCATTAAAATAACCGTTGACATACCCAAAACGGACGCCTATGACCGGTACTAGAAATTCGCAATTGATGGAATCGATTCAACTCTTCAATGGGCTGCTGCCCAATAAGATAATACTAAATAAACTCTGTATACTTTGTACAGTTTTGTTTTTATCAACATAAAATTCTTTAAACTTTTTGATTTACAAGCTTATAAACTTTCTGGGAAGGTTGGGTTTGGGGATGGCAACCAAATTACCCTCACACCAGGGCGAAATATACCCTAGGAACGGCCCTGCCAATATCTAGAAAATAAATAACATTCATGGTTAAGAAATATAAGGAACTGATTTAACATCAAATACGCAGCCACCAGTCTTCAAAGAGCCGAAAACGGCACTCTACAAATGGTTTGAAAAGTACGGACAATCGCCAAAGGGTGAATAAGAAACAAAAAGGTACTATCGGAAAACGGAATATCTAATAGCGCAGAGATACCATCTTTGAATATGGGCTATATTTTGCAAACCCTATAAAAGCAATTCCATAATTATGTAAGATATTTGCTTCACATTGTATTCGACAATCGGTCATTAATCACGAAAATGACAACTGCAGAAGATGAGAGGAACATTGTTGATTATAATAGCTGTGAAATCTCAAATAATAAACGGCAATAGTCAGATTCATCACAAAGAAATACGCAAAAAAAAACGGGAATAGAAGGTAGGTCACACCCCAAAAAAATCACCATGTAATTAGAAAAGAAGGTCAAGTATATTTCAACAGAAAAATATATATATAAAAATGAAACATACTAAGTTTAACAATAATTGCACCAAAAGTGACGAATTTAACTAGTGGATCAAATTTAATCAGTTAATAAAATGAAAACATTCACAGGTCGCTAACTAGAAAAAATAGTAGATCTCCATGATATGAAAAGAACACTAATTTATAGAATAACCATATCAAATAATATTTATTTCCTTTATAATTTCATAAAGCATTACTTAAACTAAAATTGGAACTTTTTGGTATCTACATGACAATTTTTGTGAGGTTCGTTTCATAAAGAATTCTAAATTGTATGATTAAAATGGTCTTTCCATACAATTCTCCTAATTTCATTATTGATACAAAATTTTATTCCAAACTTTTTTCTCCAAGATGTCTTTAATTAAATTCTAATTGATTCTCATTTTAAAGAACTAATAATTTTGTTATATTGATTTTTTTAGATAAAACCTTGACTCCTAACAAATGATCCGAATTCAGATTTTCTCACTGATGTACAACCCTCCCCTTTGACATTAAATGTTACATAAAACTAGAACCAATTTACAGAAACATGCATGTAAAGCAAAAAGCACAAATGCTAACAATAAATAAGAATACAACAATCACGACATGCTAAATGAATGTTTTAACATTTTAATTTTGCAATAATTATTAATGGTCTAAATATATATTGTTAATTAATGTTTATTATATTGTTTGAAATAGATATAACTGCAAGAATCGAGGCAGTTATTTAAATGATTAGTAAATTGTAAGATCTGAATCGCACACCTCTTGGGTATCTTTAAGTTAAAGTCTTGATATTGATTTTTCACTTAATACTAATAAATTGACAACACCCTAATTTTAAGTGCAATAGAATATATGGTTATCGTCTCCCGATTAAAATATAGTGGTGTTTACTTACCTTATTAATTTCACTGCTATTTATTTTAACAACAACAATAAGTAACACAAACACTAGTCTTTAACAAATTGTTACTTTGACGTTTTCTTACGAACTGTTGTAATTTAATGCTTAAACCTGTCTTATTGGTCGCTAAGAGACCACGTGACTAGGTTACCAGATCCATTCCTGGATCAATGGCGTACCATCATTTACAAACACTTGGTTTGTATTTTTTTAAATGTTTATAATACAAAAATTAATAGATGAGTTAATTTGCTTTACGTTAAAAGATATTTTACGTTATCCGCATTGCTTTAAAGAAGTTTAGACTAAGAATTTATTTAAATAAGCCCTTTAAAACGAGTTGGCTATATTCTAGCTCTGCAACGGAATTATTGATCTCGACCCACTAGTTAGTTAGTGCATGTTGCGCCACCTATGATGTAAAAGCCGAACTAGAGCAGAACAGATGTTGCTGTGGTGTAAAAAGCTTAATAAAACACGCGGTATGATAAAATTGTTTGTGTTAGATGGCAGCACCAGTATATTAGCAGTTTTGGTTTTGAATTTTATTATAATCATAGCCTTCGGTATAATTGGACTGATTTTGATTATTCACAGAATGAAAAAAAAAAAACATCGAATAAGCCATAAAACTAAATTATTTTTTTACAACAACAAAATATTGAAAACAGGCAGAAGCCATTTCGTGTAAACAAAATTTGCATTCGTTTTCCAAAACTCCAGTTTTCTGTGGGTGTAATTTAGCTACATTTTTGCATAATATTGACTTTGAAGGTATACCAACTTTTATGCGTTACTTTTGGGACATATTATACATATAGATTTAAATATTTATAGATATTTACATACAGGGTGCGGCATTAGTGCGAGAAAGTCTAATAATTCATTTGTCATAAGACACGAAAAAAAATTATTTAGATAAAAGTTGGAGCATATATAGGACCATCATTATTATCATCATTATTCAGCCTCAAAAGTCCACTGCTGAACATAGGCATCTTCGTCGTGTTTCCAATCCCGTCTATCTTACGCCTCTCTCATCCAGTTTTTATTTGGTCTTCTTAAATCGTCAGCGCATCGTGTAGGTGGTCGACCGACGTTTCTCTTGTCTTCCCTTGGTCCACATTCCTTTTTGCTCACAGCCCATCCGTCATTCTAGCTATGTGTCCTGCCCATGTCCGTTTTAGTCTGGCTAAAACTCTTCTTCCGGAACACTGAAATCGCATCCGTTTTAAAGAAAACAGAACATGCTTTTAATATTTTTAGTAGAACACTATCAGTTGTCAAAGACCACAAGCATCAACAATTAGTATAGAAGATACTTTCTGGCGCGAAGTAATTATAATACCATTTTTAAAAGACAACAAATCAACAAACTTATTTTTCTCATATCGACTAACATATTTTACCTGTAGCATCTGTAAAATAATGGAAAAGATTGTAAGTAAATGATTATAATGGTACTTAAAAAAAAACTACATGAACTACATGAAAGCCTTATACAATTTTCTTTGATATCACAAAAGCATTTGACACCACGTTGACATGTCACATCTTAAAAATAATGAAAAGTTGGAAAATAGATGGCAAATTTCTAGCCTTCACCAAAAACTTCAAGAGAACAGAAGCATAAAAGTTAACAAATGGTGTCATGTAAAATTGAAAAATGGTATCATTCAAGGATCTGTATTGAGCCCCCTGCTGATTTTAATAGCAAATCTTTACACGTATGTTCTTGTTATATGTATGAGACGTAAAAACCTAAAATCAGCTGCATGAATTATATACAATACACTAAATAAATTAGAAGGGTGGTCATTAGATATAGGCTTGAGATTTTCAACTGAAAAAACTGAAAAAAAGTAATAATATTTGATCAAAGGAAAACACAACACCACTTAAATTTAAAACTACACATACACACTCTCACAACAATCAACGAAATCAAATTTTTGGAAATGACAGTCGGCGCTCAATTCAGATTACCATCGCACATAAATGAACTGAAGAGAAGAATCGGCCTTGGGTGGGCAGCATTTGGAAAACTGAGAGAAACTTTTAAAAGTGAGCTGCCCACATGCCTAAAGAGAAAGGTATTTGACCAGTGCGTCCTCCCAGTCTTGACGTACGGAGCAGAAACACTTACCTTAACAAAAGCAGCAGCTACCAAACTGAGAGTCACGCAGAGAAGAATGGAACGGTCCATGTTAGGAATAACTCTGCGAGACAGAATAACCAACGGAGACATCAGGAGAAGAACCGAAGTGACTGACATCATCGAGAAGATAGCCAGATTAATATGGAGATGGGCAGGACACATAGCCAGAATGACAGATGGGCGATGAACAAAGAGGTTATTGGAATGGAGGCCAAGGTAAGACAAGAGAAGCGTCGGTCGACCACCTACAAGATGGACTGACGATTTAAGAAGACTCAATAAAAACTGGATAAGAGCGGCGCAAGATAGAGAGGGTTGGAAACATGAGGAAGAGGCCTCTGTTCAGCAGTGGACTCTTGAGGCTGGGTGATGATAAATGAACTAGTTAAATTATACAATCAGAGAATAATCTAAAAGTGCTTTTTAATCACAAATGGGGAGCAGACACAACTATTCTTCTACGATTATATCAAGCTCTAATTAGAAGCAAACTAGATTACATATGTATATGCCTGGAAACTGCCACTAAAAGTCAATTGAGCAAACTGGACATTATCCAATCCACAGTAATACGCACAGTTTTCTGAGCTTCCAAATCTTAGTGAAAATGAAAACTCCTTTGTAACAAGCTTAATAAGTAACAACCCTACAAATCTGTACTCAAATTACTCTCCTAGAAACTTACCTTTCAATGAGCACATCTGAAACAATATACAGTAGAGCGTCGATTATCCGAACTAATTGGGGGACATTATGTGTTCGGAAAACGGATTTGTTAGAATAATCGAACTATATAGATTATAGTCATACATATTTATCCACAAGTAAATGAAAGCCATATTTATATACCTACATATTTATTTATATCTTTAATGACAAATAGGAATTAAACAAAAAAGTGCAATCTTTGCAACAACATATTTTTGGATACAATATTGAAAAAAATTAAGAAGACCGCTTAAAAAAACAGGTGTGGCAGTCCAGTGGGACTGCCAGTAGAAGTTACACTTCTATACAAGCATTCGCCGTTACAAATTTATTTGGGAGTCAATCTGCACAATCATTACATATGTAATGCTATAGGTGAGACATAGCAGAAAGAGAAACAGAATTATTAACAAGTTACTAACAATCAATAAACAACATTTGACCTGTAATAGGAGTATAGTAAATGAAGGATTAAATCAATATTTTGATGAAAATGTAGATTTTTATTTTTATATATGTATGAAAGGAGTTGAATACAAACATTTTTTTACACATACTCTGCAGTAAAATTCATTGTTTATTTTGTTATTAATATAATAATACAATACAAATTAAAATGCAATATTCATAAGTATTGAAAAATGACAATAATATACATAACTTTTGTATTTACGCATGTGTTTAATTTACCATGTAATAATATTAATAAAAAGGTCTTCCCCGACTGAGAATCGAACCCCGGTCTCCCGCGTGACAGGCTGAGATACTGACTACTGTACTACCGAGGACATGACACAAACCTATTTCAAAATTGACAGTTCTGGGTCATACAGTGATTTATTGAGATTATTATTTTGAAATACAAAAGACTAATATAATTATGAACATTTAATAAATAACACAAAACATATCACATAAATAATATTAATAAATATTTTATTATATATATTTATAATATTATATGTATATCTATAATATATATATATATATATATATATATATATATATATATATATATATATATATATATATATATATATATATATATATATTTATATATGTATATATATATATATATATATATATATATATATATATATATATATATATATTGTTATGAAATTAAAGCTCCTAAACAGTTTTTTTTATATGAATAGTATGAACATAAAACAAAATGACAATATTGAATATACCACATATATATTTAACTCAAACAATTGTATTATTGTTGTTAATTTAATAGTTGAAACTAGATTCAACAATAAGAAAGAAACTAAAAGCAAAAATAAGCAGAATTCACAGACATGTAACAAACCAATAACGACTATATTGTATCACCAGATTTAATTAATGTTTTCAAAATAATTTTATTATTATTATAATTAAAACCAGTTGGTTTATTATAAACAAATTTAGCATAATAGAAATAAGATTCTTTTAATACGTGAGTTATTATAGCCATTGAGTTATAGTTGGTTGATAAACACTTTTCAATAAAAAAAAAATATATATATAAAAAAATTTAACCAAAAACAATTGTTGATCATGAAATTGATTATGATTTAAACTTAAGTTATTGTTCGTTATATATATTATACACTCGAGATCATAAAATCCGGGTCACCTTGAAAATTTTAAGTTTCTTGAATATTTTTGCATCTGGTGCAGTAATAACCTTTTTTTTAGGCTAATGTATTTTTTATTTGTCATCAATGTTTGTTTTGAAAGAAAAAAAAACGGTTTTTTATTGTTTTTATTGAAAAAGCAGAAAACAAACCAAATTGTTGAAACAGACATACGAAAGAAAAAATGAAAAATACAAAACACGGTAAAACATCAGTGGAATTTAAATGACTAATATCGTGTATTGCCTCCCCTTGCTCTAATAACCTCTTGCAGACGACGGAGCATATTCTCAATTTTTCTCCGGATTACATGTTGTGGTCTGTTACTCCACTCTCTCACTAACAGATCCTTAAGCTCCTGTGCGTTGTTAGGAGGAAGTGTATGGGTTTGAATACGTTTTTTCCAAATCCTCCCAGAGATGTTTGATGGGATTCAGGTCCGGAGACCTAGCTGGCCAGGGTAACCTCGTAATTTAACCTCGTCCAGGTATTGCATACTGATCCTGGCAACGTGCGGTCGCGCATTTCCTGCATAAAAACGGCGTCTTCTCCAAGCCCTGCCATGGTGGGCATAACATGTTCTTCCAGAATCTCCGTAATCTACCTTCGTGCAGTTAAGGACCCATTTTCGATGAAGGGTAATTCTATGCGGAAGTCAGAAGATACACCTCCCCAAACCATGACCGAGCCTCCACCAAATGGCATTCTTGGAGCAATGCAAGCTTGTGAAAATCGTTCACCAGTTCTCCTCCAAACTCTTACACGTCTATTGGATCCAGTTAGGCAGAAACGGGATTCATCTGAGAATAACACTTTGCTTCAATCATTAATTCCCCAATGCGCGTATTGTCGAGCAAAAGCTAGTCGTGCAACTCGATGCGCCCGACCAAGTGGCGGTCCTGTAGCCATTACCCGAGAAGATAGTCCAGAAGAACGAAGTCTTCTCCTGACTGTTGCAACGCTAACATTACAATTTCGCACTTCCTGTAGGCAATTTCGATGCATAACCGCAGTTGAGGTCCGGTTTCGTAAAGCCTGAAACACAAGGAAACGGTCATCTCGTGCCGTGGTCGTTCTTCTTCGTCCAGAGCCAGGTCGTCCGGTTAGCAAACTCGTCTTCTGAAAGCGTTGAAGCACTCGTTGAACCGTAGAAAGGCTTACGCCAACAGTTCTTGCGACTTGCCGATGAGTGTGACCGCCTTCCACAAACGCAACAATGAGACCGTTTCAACAATAGTCAAGGCATTTTTGGCAAAAAATTAACAATAATAAACAGGAATAATGGCACTAATAAACGTTTGTTTCTTGCGTTTGGACAGAAAGTCGAAGCACAAATGAGACATTTAAAACAAGCAGCAGTTACAGGTACCGTTCATTTTGGGAAGTGTATAGTTTTCAGCCAAATTGGCATTATTGGAATTCTTTGTTACAAAGGAAACTGCTTAGCCGACAACAATTCTCAAAAACATGCATTAGTTTGTATTTGTGTTATTATTATTTACGATAAAGCTCGTTAAAAATGAAATAACGGCGATTTTCAAGGTGACCCGGATTTTATGATCGCGAGTGTATTATTTATGTAAGAGATACTTACAGAATAAGCCAATATAGCCACAACATAAAGATACAAAAAGCAAATATCAAACCACTTCGGATCGAGTGGAAATAAAAACCATAAATTTGTATTTATTAATTAATTTCATTTTTTATTATAATCCAAATTCTAATATATACAAGTCAATAGAATCTTCAACAGTCCTAAAACAGATAAAATATTTAAGTCATTTATTCACAAAGTAAGAAGTTTCAATTTGTTAGTAAACATACAGTTAACATGGATAGAGCTCGGAAAATAAAACGTGTTAGGAGGTGAAATAGGATATAGCTCATAAATAAGAGTTCAGAATGATATAATCTTTAATGGACAGGTAATCTGAAGACAATTCTCAGTGATTCAATATCAAAAGTGCTTTCAGATAGCTTTAAAATTAAATAAAAGCAAAATAAAAGCAACTAATTCATGTTAAAATTGGTGTATGTCAAATTTGTTAGTAAAAATTTTAATATTTAAATTATCATTTGTTGTAGAAATTATATGTCAAAAGAAAGCTTAAATTCTCTAGTATTTGTTTCAATTCATTTCAAAAGTCAATATAGTTCTCAAGATTTAACAATTTATTAAAATTTAAAATATTTTTTATTTTAATCATAAATGTCAAAAATATACAAAAATCCTGTCAGATCTTTAAAAACATTGTCAAAATGCTTGGAGATCTGGTAAGCAATGAAAAATAAAAGATAGAAAATCAATAGTTACGAGAGAGTGCAGAAAATTTTTTGATTTTTCAGCAAGCACAATTTTTCAAAAGTATTTTAAAACCTTAAAAAAGTCCTGAATTATAACAAAGTATATTCAAATTACCTTGCCGATAAAAAACCATCGTTTCTGATTAAATTTTAGCAAAGCCTGCAGATTAACAGTATATTTTCCGATAAGGGAATTGTTAGCAGTCATCATAAAGAGGTCAACAGCTACCAGAAAGGTGAGTTTTTCCACTCATTTGAATTCTCGCTGAATAAAGAGACCGTTTGGTGTTTATTTTTGACAGAAGATCATTTAAAATTTATTTTGGGTACTTATAAATATTTCTCAACCATTGGAGAGATAATTCTGATAGTTTTGCGGCCCTAATCCATTAGAAGACGTCACTGAAAGATGCAATCTTTGTTATTGAAGATTTCCATAAAATTTTAGAGAAGGGATTATCTGAAAGACGAAAGTGAACTTTAATAAAGTTAAACGCAAGTTTTGAAATTTCTTTAGAAATAACCTTACCTTTTTAAACAGCCTATATCATTCTAAATCATCTTTGTGTTAAAAAAAAAATTAATTTGAAGTCAAGTTCACAAAAATTTTATTATCGCTTTTGTAATATTAACCAAATATAATTCGCCGTTTCTTTTGCTTACTAAAATCATTAAACAAAACAGTTAATCGATATTAAACTAAAAATTGAAGGATTATAAACCTTTGTTTTCGCTCTAAAAAGATAGTAAGTGAGGTTATAAATACTTTGACAAACAAACACGTATTAGATCAAGTATTTCTTGTTGCAACTTCACAAAACACTAATTTCATATACTTACTTCAATATTGTATTACGTCATAAATCTAAATCCATTCATATTAGTATTAAACGGTTAAGTATTGGCTTATTTATTGGAAGAATCTTAAATAATTTTTTTTATATATTATATAAGATATCGTTGTGTAATATTTAATTGATCACTTGTGAATAATTGCACAGTACATTAAAAATAAAACTTCTTGTGTGGTGATTTTTGCTTTATATAATTTTGTATTTCTTTATCAAGCACTACAGGTCACAGAACTCGCTTGAGTTAAGAGTCTGCATGTTCTAAGAAAAATAAGTAAAAATTCAAATTCAAAATACAGCACGTTTCTTTCTATACTTTAGATAAACAAACGAAATTTTCTTTTATCAATAATAGAAAAGATTCACTTTGCATAAAAAAAAAACAGTATCCTGTGAGATTTAGAGAATACAAGGTGAGTAGAATAAATGTTTGTCAAAAATTTTTTTATATTTTCAGGCGTTCAATAATTTTTATTAAAAGCATTTCTAAATTTATCAATATTACAAATTAATCAACTTAAAAAAAAAATTATTTTTATCTTCATAAAGCTAGCGGGTAAATAAGAGCAACTTGTAGTTTTCTTGCATCACATTCACATATCATAACAATATATATATATATATATATATATATATATATATATATATATATATATATATATATATACAAAAGGAACATTTTTATATTCGAGAGAGGAAAAGAGAGAAAATTTATCTTCTGTCCCTCTCTTACTCATTATCTTACATATGTAATGATTTCACAGATTCACTCCCATACAAATTTCCAACGTGGAGCGCGCGTATAGAAGTATAACTTCAAAAATCTTCAATTTTCGTCTGCCGAAACAAATCTACGTGAGAGTGGAGCGGATAAGTTGAGTATTTTTTTAAGGATAGTTATTTGATACTGGTCACTTTCAGATTGTGTTTTAAACCAACGTAAGGTCATATCTAAGCAAATAAAAGCTTCTGAAGCACCAATTATCTTTTCATCTTCATTACCTGAACTTGCAGTTGAAGAGGTGCTAGATGTGGTGTCAGTTTTATTATTTATTTGCTCTATAATTTCACTATCTCGCATAATTTGGTACCGGTTTACTATTCAGGTGGAACCGACCATGTGTCTATGTAATGGAATCTTGGACCTTGAATGCGACATTAATGAAAAAACTAGAATCATTCGAGCTGTGGTTATATAGAAGAATTCTAAAAATATCGTGGACAGAACACATCACAAACAAAGAGGTTCTGAGAAGAATGAATAAAGAAATAGAAGTTTTAAATATAATTAAAACAAGAAAATTGGAATATCTCGGACATATTACACATCGAGAGAAATACACCTTGCTCCAACTGATTATGCAGGAAAAGATCCAAGGAAACAGAAGCATAGGGAGGCGTAGAATGTCATGGCTGCTCAATCTGAGAGAGTGGTACGGATGTACGTCAAATGAACTTTTCAGAGCAGCCGTCTCAAAAGTCCGAATAGCTATGATGATTGCCGACCTCCGCCGCGGAGATGGCACCTGAAGAAGATATTAGTGTCGGACAAAATTGCTCAATCAGTCACAGACTTCGCCCCTCTAAATGATAGGGTAGCAATGATGAAATTACAACCAACTCACAGAAAACTTAATCGAAGAAGAAAAAAAAAAGACGAAGCAATCGAAAAATTTTATAACAACATAGATGACATAATGCGACTGACAAAAAGAGGTGAGATAACTATGATCATGGGTGATTTTAACGCTAAAATTGGTCGTGGTAGTGAAGGAGACCACACAGGAGCATACGGTCTAGGCACCAGGAATAATAGAGGAGATAGACTTGTACAATTCTGCGTAGAAAACAACCTGTTAATACCTTCTTCAAAGAACATCCTAGAAGGCTAGACACATGGAAATCACCGGTAGACAGAAAAGACAGAATTGTTAGAAATTAAATTGACTTTAGTTTCTATCAATTCCTATTTCAACCAACAACAATAAAATTTTCTAGAATCCAACTTCCCACATATGTCTATTTTCCTTTTTCCAGGTACCAAATGTTAAAAAAACATCAGGTGCCTTATATTAGAATCTCTAATTCACACTACTTTAAGACGTATGTATAGTTGGTTGCCTAACAATACCCACACAATTTTCTCACCACATACATTAATTAATAAAACAATTTCCACCATGTTCTTAAAAATAAATTCAGGACAAATTAACAACTTAAAACAACAACATAGATGGTTGCTACTGTTACATTATTTTAATTTTAACTTTTTAATTTTTAAATAGCTTTGGCTTCTGTCTTAATTGGACTACCACATAAAGTTACACTGACTGCTTTGTTCGGACTTGTTAAGATTGTCATTTCAATCAGTTGTTTTCATTAGGTCCTCGTAGACACATCGTCTCAGGACGAGCAACTTCACGTGGAGTCATACGTCGCCATGTTACCAAATCCACTGGTAACTTTAGCACCATAGAATTTATCACCATATAGTGTAAACCAAAATTAAAAAACAATTTTTAACGGGTTTTTACCCACATATTTAGTGGCTCAATACATGTATACCCACCTAGTAAGTATTAACCACATTTTGTATTAACCTTGGTCAAAATTTAAATTTCACGTTCTTTTTAATCAAGTGGTTATATACTTTTTAGGTGAACTGATGATGGAATATGGATTCCGAAAACGTTTTGTGATATAGCCCGATTGGCTTTTTTTAATTATATACCTTTTGTAAAGGATTTTTAATAAAATTTTTTGTTATATATGGTATACAGTCAATTACAGAAACTTAGATTCCTTGTGGATATTATGTAAATTTTTTTATGCTATGTGTAAATTTTCTGAAATAAAGACATACTACCCAGCTAATAACCCTAGGGGTTGATGCGGTAAAAAAAAAACAGAAAGTAAACTATGCAATAAAGATAACATAAATATTTCTATACAAAAATAATATTTTTATACAATCTTGATATCTAAGAGAAAAATCATCTCGATTAACTGATTACCTAGTACAGAGAGCAGTAGAAGCTACACCTATTTATAGTATGATGTGGTGATGTGTAATAGGCTATAATATAATATAATTGCATAATTTCTCTAACGAGGAACATATTTTTCGAAAACAAAGTAAATATTTAACAATTAATCATCATTAGGAACAATTATTATTAAAGTAAATATTATTCTAATTACCTGTTTTTTATTACTTTAATTTCATTCTATATCTAAAACCAGTAATAAGCTTTTTGTGTACTAATGATCACTTTAGATACAAGAACAAAAAAAATATTATTTATTTTTTGTTTACTTAAAAAGCTACTTTTTAATTATATTTGATTTTTGCGAAGAGTTGAATTCTTTTCTAATTAGCCCAGTCTGGTTAAAAAAAAGGTCGAACAATTTTTCGCAGATATCTGAAGCTTTTAAGACATAGATGGGGACTACTAGATGTACAAATTGTTACATGTTTAGTATGGATATACCGATTTTCTTGCAAAAATGAGATTTTAAATTAAATTTTTGAATCGTTACAATATAAGTGGCCTCACCTTTTTATCACAAAGTGTACAGAAAACACTTTCATTGTCTATAATATGCATTTCACTGTTGCGACCAACCCAACTCCGCAATAGACTTGATTTTTGTTTCGCTACTTTCGGCATATTTTCAAAAAAGAAATTATTTTTATTTTATAAGCACAATATTCACAATCACAAGTTGATTTGGCAGGTGGTAAAGAGAATTTAAAAATGAATTTCCTGTATAATACCTACCTACATGTTGGCCATATTCTTCTGAAAAATAATTCTGAGATGGGTTTTCCCAAACAATAAAACTTGTAGATGTAGAAGATATTTGTAATAAAATAATTTCGTAGTTACCTTACCTAGTACCTGCTATGAATAAATCCAATAAACTATTATCTAAATATGTATAGAAAACCATTTTATTTATGTGATATTTTCAAATATGTGGCAATATGCTTTCAATCAAGTAAATATGAATAGCATATGCATTTATTAAGAAACCCACAAATATACTGCATATATCGCACCTTGAAAACCATAGGGCAGTAACTGCAAAAATCATAATGTTGAGTTATGAGCGTTTCAATTTTTTTTAAAGTTAATATTATTTACTGTTGTTCCAAAAATTAAGTTACAAGTAGAAACCTGGTATTAGAACCTAGTTAGTAGAAACCTGGTATTTAGCATAATTGTCTTTAATTTTGCATATTTTTATATGCAGTAAGGAGTATGTGAAATTTATTTCAGGAAATAGGTATTTTAGCACATACGGCCATATGGTTTTAAATTATATATCAATTTTGGAAAATGATGCTGTAAAAATTCATATCAAATAAATTTTTTTTTATTTAAGATTGTACTTATTTATTACAATTTTTTGGTTTTAACACTTAATCGAAATCATGCATATTGTATTCTATTTGATCGGTTTCTACTGTTCCATTGTTCACATGTAAATCTTCATAAAACCTATGGTAGTGAGTGCTCTTGGATAGCATTAGCCTTACATAGTTCTTGCAGCAGATCTTTTTTTTTAGATTGGATATTCCTTCCATATGCTTTACTTAGTTCCATATTTGCCACTACCCCTCGTTGTCTTCGTCTTATATTAATGGTTCTGAACTCTGTATCGTTGTAGCTTGTCTTAACCTGAAACTTATTTTTAAGTATCTTCTCCACCTTGATCATCTTAATCTCATTCCAGATGACCTGATTTCCTTCTTCGCCAATGTTATAATTTTTCCCCATTTCCTTACATAGTCCAATATATCCGTTGTAGACATTTCATTAATTTTGTAAGGGTGACCTGTTTTTTTCGCTGTTTGAACTACTGTGACCCATTGCGCAGGTACATAAATTGGTCCTCCTTTTAATACCCTTTTTTTGTTTCTCAATCAAAGAATGCATGTTATCTCCCTCATTTTGGGAGTGACCAGTTATCAAAAATTTTTGGGTAATTTTAGGTATGTTCAATTTATGTACTGCATAGAGATAAAGACAGACAATATACTTATTCTTATTTTGCCCACTGCAGATATATAAATATAATATTATTTCCTGTTCTCTGGCATGGTTCCTCAAAAAATTGTAACAGGCATGAGGCTATTTCGTTTGGACCACGATTAGCAATTCCCTCGAACCAAAGGTAGCAGTGTCCTGCATTTGTGGTCAGGTCAATAATTGTGAAATTAAATGTTGATAATTTCCTTTTGTAATAAAATAAGGAGACATCGCCTGAAGGTGTTGGTAATACGGCTTGTAAGTCAAAACAAGCAGTAATGCAAGTATTGGATTTTGCAGATTTTGAGTCATTTTCTTTTTCTTTTCTACTAAGTTCCACTTCTTGACGGTGAGTATTATAGGCTGCTTCTAATGTAGATTTATCTAATGAAATTTTGTAACTTTCACATAGCGAGCAGAGGTCTTTTTTCGGCTTAAAGAAACTTATATTAAATTCCGTGTTAAATATGGTCCTAAACGTAGCGTAATTTCTGAACACCGAACCTTTTTCTTCTCAAAATTTTATATAATCGCGATGAATATCAGCCAGAGTTTTGTCACCACTGACCAATTCTCTGGTAGTTTGTTTTCTTAAGCAGTGAAATTCCACTCTAGGAATGGATTCGATGTAACTCATTATGATTTGTTTCACGACTCCGTCGATTCTTTTTCCATTCTTGTGAGTTCCTCGCTTGTCTTTTGGGATAAACTCGCTTATTCCCAGTGTTGCAATAAAATTGTGCTTATACCCTCTACGTTTCTTGCCGTTCACTTCAAAGAAATAGGCATAGTTTGCTCGACGATTACTGTCTGGATTTACTATTCTATATTTCACATTAGTTTTTTCCATTGATCTTCCTATAAAATTCCACTGAAGATGTAAGTCTCCTAATGCCCAATAATTTTTAAATAATTGCGTTCTTTGTTCATCAGTTACATTTTTGCTTTCAGATTTGCATTTTACCTCAGTACATCTTGCTTTAATTTTACGAGCAAGGGTCACATTTTTTTTTACATTAAAATAATCCATTCCTAAATTGCGTAATTTCTTTCTTTTATTTTTTGCCCATTCCTCCGGTTGACATTTCCTCTTTTTACTTTTCTTTTTAGAGCTTATCTGCACAACACCTTTATTTTCAAGAGTATTAGAATCAGTAACACTATTCAGTCTTGGACAAATTTCCTCATCTGTGTTGTCATCCGAAGGTGAATTCTATTTGGTTTAAGGGTGCCAGGTACGATCGTCGTCCATGATTTTGATGACGGATAAATATCACTTGGATCCTTATAAACATATATTTCATTTTTTTTCGTTAACCTTTTTAATGCGTTTGTATTTATTTGATACTGTATTGTTTAAAAATTACTTACAAAGAAAGAGAAATCCCCGGAAATTCGTAATAAAAAATTTCAAACCTAATCGGAACATATTTATAACGTCATTCCGGTATCGGTAATCATAAATCATTCACTTACTCTTAAACTTTTATGTAAATATTATGACCTAAATGCTATTCCTCAAAATATAATAAAACTTAATTGTTTCAAATAGTTGATGTGAGTACTTTGGTCCCGTTCTTTATTTTATTAAATAAAATTTGTATTATGGTTGTTTGGAATAATTCCTTCAACATAATAATTATTGTTATTGTTATATATTATATTGGTATTTACGTTAAGGTCTTTAACTTTCGAATTAAAAATATTGAGAAAATATAATTTTTGTTATATTAGTCCATAGAAATTTATTTTTTTTTTAATCTAGTGAAATTTTAGTGATTTTTGTAAGTGGAATGTAGACACTTTTATAAATTGTCCCTGACAACATTATGGTACTTTTAAGTACAGTTGGTCGACAAAGGTTTAATCTAACATCATTTAATACACGAAACATAACCTACAAATTACCTATGCATTTCTTTAAATAAAACATATAAATATAAGTACGTATCTTGCGTAGTATGTTATCTCGCAAAGATTGAGGAAAATTCAATCTTCTATGGTTCATGGTTCTTGTATTGCTTCTTACTACGTTTAACTAAATTAAAAACGATACTCACAACACAACAGATAAAAGTAGTTACAGGCAATGTTACATTTTTGCCAGGCTTAAAAAACCATTTGGCATTAACTGCTGATATTGCCAGATAGATCTGAGTTTTTGTTCCTATTTTAGAACCATAGAGCAACAACTGCAGATAATGCCTGATGGTATAAAAAGATGAATGGATTTTTTACAAAAGCCATAAGGACGTATCTTTCTGGTGCCGAATTTAAAATTCGTTGCAGATGCTGCTAAACAGAATTAAAAAATAGATTTTTTTTTTCTATTAGACTGCATTAAAAGGTTATTTTACGAAAAAATTGCAGATATTGCCATATGGTTTTCAAGGTGCGATATATGCACTTGCATTTTGAATATAATCCAGTCTCTACTCATAACAAATATTTACAAATCGATATACAGGGCGTTGCAAATTTATGTGCCCGCGTTCTATAACAAAGTAAAATGTTTATTCTATCTTTGATTAATAAAAAATATAATATAACAATATATATATATATATATATATATATATATATATATACATATATATATATATATATATATATACATATATATATATATATATATATATATATATATATCCCGGAAAAATAGTGACAGCATATATATATATATATATATATATATATATATATATATATATATATATATATATACATATATACATATATATATACTCAGGTGCAAAAAAATCGATCCATTCCTTATTTCTTATTTATTTGAAGTTGTATAATTTTAGAGACATTAAATTACGTATGTAAATTTAGGTGTACCCTCGTATACGAGAAATAAAATAATATTTTTAATATTGCTTTTTATATTTCTTAAAACAAATTGGTATTTCAGGTTTTTGTCAAAAAGGGTCTGAAGCAAGTAGATATTTATTGAATGTTGTTTTTAATTCAACAACCATACTAGTGTACTTAGTGATTTTATTTTCAAAACATGTTATATTTTTATTTAATTATCCTTCCTAAATGTCTCTAACTCCGACAGATGCTGCAAGGGCGATGACTTTAGTTCAAGATGGTCGTAGCCAATATTATGCAGCTGAAATGTTGGGTGTTAGTCGATCTTCGGTTCAAAGAGCAGTTCGGCGTTTTAGCGACACCGGTAACTTCACAAGAAGACCAGGATAAGGTCGTAGAAGGGTAACATCCGAAAAAGATGATCGATTTCTGGTCTCATCATGTTTGAGAAATCAGCATCTTACTTCAGTTGAACTGGCAAATCGTCTGAGCGAAGTGAGAAATGTGGATGTAAGCAGATGGACAGTTCGTCGACGAGTTGTAAAAGGTAATTTATTATCCAGAAGGCCAGCCCTATCCCCAATACTATCCATAGAACATCGCAGAGCTCGCCTTGCTTTTGCAAGAGAACAGGAAAACTGGAGTGATGCAGATTGGGGTAATGTATTGTTCTCAGATGAGTCCAGATTTTGTCTAAGGTCACCAGACGGCCGAGAAAGGGTTTGGAGAAGACACGGAGAGCGATATTTTCAATGTAATATTGCAGAAATAATAAGTTATGGGGGCGCTCCGTTATGGTTTAGGCTGGTATCAGTTCAGAAGCCCATACTGATTTAGTTATTGTAGATAGAGGTTATATGACTGCTGCAAGATACATAACAAGTATTTTAGATCAGCATGTGGTACCTTTTGCTCCTTTCATTTCACCTAATTTTATTTTTATGGACGACAACGCGCGTCCTCACCGTGCTAGAATCGTCAACCAATATATAGAGGTGGTGGAAATTGTCCGTATGAACTGGCCAGCTTGCAGTCCCGATCTCAATCCCATAGAACATCTATGGGATATGATGGGAAGACGTCTTCGAGCACGAAGACCCCGTCCAAACAATTTGGCTGAACTTACAGCGGCTCTTCAAGAAATATGGGACCAATTGGATCAATTTGATATCCAGAGGTTAATTACCTCAATGCCTAGACGTGTACAGGTTGTTATAAGGGCCCGAGGGGGAAACACTAGATATTGATTTATTATCAATGTTTTTCTTAATTTCAGAAAGTTTTGAATATTCTTGTATTTTTTAGTTTTGGCGTATGTCTCTATAAATAAATGATTTTTTGTATAATCTTTAAACATTATTTTAATCTAACATATACTTTTACATATATACCTGATTTAAAACTAATATCTTCAAACGTTTTCTTTTTTCAGCAAATAATACCCATGGATCGATTTTTTTGCACCTGAGTGTATATATATATATATATATATATATATATATATATATATATATATATATATATATATATATATATGTATATACCTTTTATCAAGTCCTTGTGTAATATATTTAATATATATAATCTATGCTTCTTTCATTAGTTGTGTTCTCTCCAAAAATTGTTTTCCTCGAATTCGATATTACTTTGGTAATATACTAATCCAATAATTGCTCAAAAAGACTTATTTATAATATAATAATATATAATATACACAAAAGTATTTAGTAAAGTACTTGTCAAACGCTTTAAAACAATTATTCGTTTAAATTTTAACGTTTTAAATTTTGAAGGATCGACAAAACTTTACAATAAATACAGTGTTTATAAGTAAGTAATTTGCATTTTTAACCACCTAATGGTAAAAGCGTTTTGTTTTGTTTCATATCATAATTTGTTTACTTTACACTTCATGTTAGATTAGGACTCAGATAAAACCGTTCGCTACTTACAATAGTCTTCAGAAATAAAACTGTTTTACAACTAAACGGTTTGAATATGAAGGTACGTAACGTTAATATTAATATATTATCGTATATAATATCATAAGAGAGAAAATTTTGCCGGCAATATTTCGACTGGTATGATAGTTTGTTGCCTGGCAATTTTCGCGAATTACATTTTGACAGTTAAATCACCAGACGTCAGTCGAGTGATTTTGCCAAAATTCCATAAGCAAAAATTGCCAAAAGCAACAAACTGAAATAAAACCAGAAGACAATTTTGCCGGTAAATAATTTTCTCTCGAATGATATTCCACACGACAATTTCACGAGACAATTAATGCAACATATCAACGAAACATAATCTTTATTTATTTGTTAACAATATATTTTTTTATTTAAAGGCAGCCGCATTAACCATATTGGTTATTAGCGGATGGATTTAATGTAAACAATAATGATTACAAATAACAAATAAATAACACACTTAAATGTGGTTCAATATGTTACAGTTTCTTAAAAATTTCACAATATTTTCACTGGTACACTCACTAAAAATATCTCTTATAACTGAGGGAATTTTATTAGTTAGTCTTTCAGCACTATAATTGGGATACTCCGTTAATAGGCGTTTCACTGTTAACTGCACGTCACAACATATTGGTTGAGGTTCCTTCTTCATGAGATATTCATGTGTGAGTTTGCTGTGTCCTAATCAGAGTCTGGTTAATAGAACCTGAAGGAAACGGCTAGAGATATTGTTACTCCATCGTCCAATATTTGGTTTAATTTCTTTTAACTTTGAGGATTTTTCTTCCCAACATTTAGTCCAATTACATATCAGCTTTTGTTTAAAGTACGGATTGAGGTCTTCTGCTAATGGTTTTATTATTGGACTAATATTTGAGGAATTTGCTATTTCTCGAGCATTTTTATCAGTTAGTTCGTTTCCTTTAATTCCTATATGTGATGGTACCCACACGAAGACTAATGTTTTGTTTTCCAGCTGCTGCATTTTGTTTTTAATTAATTTAGCAATCGGGTTGCAGGTGTACATTTTTGACAGTATACGGACGGAATTGATTGAGTCAGCAATAATAAGGAACTTATCTGGCTTGACTGTTTGTATGTGATTTAGAGTTCTGTATATTGCATACATTTCTCCAATTATCACAGTGGATTCTGTACGCAATTTGAAACTTTTTGTTATGTCTCTTATAACAAATGATGATCCTACACCGGAAGTTGTTTTAGATGCATCTGTGTAAACTTGGATATATTCAGGGAAAGAAGAAATTATTCTATTATAATTGCTTATAAATATTTGTGGATTAGTTTCAGATTTGTGATATGATGATAGTTCTAAATTTAAAGTAGGCAAAGGTATTAACCAGGGAGATGGCGTGTCTACGTTTGCTGAATGTGTTGAGGGAAAATTAAAAATTTCAATAGAGTTTAAAATGTTTTTGATCCTTAATTGAAATGGTAAATGTGGTCTTATATTGATATTTGATAACGATGACTGCGTAAGAAAAGGGTTGTCAGGTTGTAGTAATGATTGTTTTGAAGCGTAAGATAGACTAAGTAATTTCCGTCGTTCATGTAATGATGGCTCTCTAAGTTCCCACTTGAGGCTTGCAACAGGAATTGTTCTATAAGCTCCAGAGATTACGCGTAATGCATTGTTGTGTATAATGTCTAAGATTTTTAAATTTGACTTCGACGCTGAAGAATATGCAATGCATTCGTAGTCCAATTTTGATCGGATTAGGATTCTATACAACAGTAATAATGTATCTCCGTCAGCACCCCATTGTTTGTTGGTTAAACATTTAAGAAGATTTCTTATACCATTTTGACATGATATCGCGAATTTTTTAATTTGTGGTTTCCAACTTAAAGTTTTGTCGAATTTTTTGCCTAAATATTTTATCTCTGTACTTCGTTTCAAAAACTTTGTGTCTAATTTTAAGGCAGGTACGTTAGTGTGAATAACCTTTTTGGAAAAAATAATATATTGTGTCTTGTCAGCTGAAAAATAGAATCCACTAGTATTAGCCCAACTTTCGATTGTATTTAGTTCGTATTGTAAAGTTTGACCAACGAGTTAATATTTTTTCCTTTGATAAACATTATCATATCAACAGCATATAATCTAGTCTGTAGAGGTCTCTTGAGATTTTTTATAACATTCATTGCTATTAAAAAAAGTGTAGGGCTAATTACAGATCCTTGTGGTGTTCCATTGTCTTGAGACTTAATACTAGAAAGTTCTCCATTACTACGTACTGGAAATTTGCGTTCATTTTGAAAGTTATTCAAAAATGCCAACATATTTCCTTGAATTCCCCAAGTCTGCAGCTTTGTTAATATTCTATGTCGCCATGCTGTCAAATGCTTTGTGAATGTTAAAGTAAACAGCTACGCATTTCTGTTTGTTACAGAAGGCTTCATTAATTTGACTTTCTAAATGTAAAATATTGTCTATAGTAGATCTCAAAGGACGAAATTCAGCTTGTTCCGGTATAAGTAAATTGTGATGTTCCAAATGCCACGTAAGTCTATTATTTATTATTTTCTCTAGCAAGTAGAACAGTGTTATTGGCCTATATGAATCTGATGCTGTAGCCGGTTTGTTAGGTTTTAGTGTAGGGATGACAATAGCTTGTCTCTATTTAAGTCAGGAAATTTTTGTTTACACCAGATTGTATTAAAAATATTCAATAGGAAGTCTAAAGCTTCGTTAGGTAACTGTTTTAAGAATATTGCGGGTATGTCATCTGGGCCTGGTGATGTGTCTTTAACATTTGGATTGTTTCTAATAGTTCTGTTTTATTAATTGGAGTATTTATATCATCGTTATTGACTATAATTTCTATTGAATTTGCTTCTTCTTCTTCCCAATATCGTAAAAAAGTATTGCTGTAATTTTCATTTGTAGATTATTGTTTTTGTCTTGTAGATTACTATTTCGTTCTAGGTCTTTTATTTCATTTTATGTATTGACGCCAGATATTTTCTTAACTTTTTTCCATGCTGATGACATGTTTGTATTTCTGTTAATATTTTGAACGTATTTTTTCCAAGACTCTTTTTTAGATCTGGTAGTAATTAATTTTGCATATGCCCTTTTTTCTTTAGCTCTATCAAGTTTTCATTGGTTTTAGGTCTTTTGAAAGTATCCAAATCTGTTTTACTTTGTTTTATTGCCAATAATTTGCACTCTTCATTCCACCAGGGAACAACTTTGTTTTTTGTTATATACTTTGTTTTTTCCATTGCAATTGTGGCGGCTTCAGTGATTAAGTTATTAAAGAATTTTACAGTTAAGTTTATGTCTTCTTCAATTATAGGGGTATTCGATATTTCTTCAGTAATTTTTCTTTTAAAAATGTTCCAGTTGGCTTGCTTAATTTTTCACTTTTGCAAATGATTGGTTTTTGTTGTGGGGTTAGAAATTTTTGTTACTATTATCGGATAATGATCACTTCCATATAAGTTGTCTACGGTTTGCCATGTGTGATTTAGTAACGTTGATGGGTCAGAAATAGACAAGTCAATAGCTGAAAAATTTCCAGTAGCTGCGTCGAAACGAGTTTTAGCTCCATCGTTCATTATTGTTCAATTCAGGCTATTGATTACGTTTGCTAATAACTTTCCATTTTTAGTTGTTTTTTTCGGAACCCCATAAAAGATTATGGCTGTTAAAGTCTCCAAGAATTAATTTTCATGATGGAATTTGCATAATTAAGTCGGAAAGTTCATTTCCTTGTATATTTTGGCTCGGAGGAATATAAATGTTACATATGTTCATTTTTTGATTAGTACTTACCTATTGTTACTGTTACTGCTATTGCTTCTAAGTTTGCATTTAGAATTTAGAAAATTAGGGTATAGTCTTTAGCAATGCGTAATGCATTACTACTACCGTGAGTGTTCTCTAACAGATCAGTGAATTTATGACTATTGAGTGGGATTGTGATTGTCAATAAAATTGGTTATCTTTTGAGGCAATTCTCGAAATTCTAATGAGGGATTATCTTTCGACTGCAAGTTTTTCTTTGAAACTTTTGGAACAAGTGTTGGAAAGTAAGATTTTGGTTCTGAGGAATTAGTAATATCTATTGTATCTTCTGGGCAAGTAACAGAGCAAAAATGATCTAAGTATTCCTTGACTTACGAAAGGAATAACTTAGTAAACAAGTAAATTAAATGGTATAAAAATATAATGCAAAGAAAAATGTTTCTAAGTGTTTCTTGACTTACGGAAGAAACAACTTAGAACAGAAAATAAACAAGAGAATCAAATATAGTAAAATAAATGCACAAATATTTATAAGTGTTTCTTGAGTTACGGAAGAAATGACTTATAATAGAAAATAAGAAAAATCAAATATAGAAAAGATGTGAAAATATTGCTAAGTGTTTCTTGATTTACGGAAGAAACAGCTTAGCAAAAAATGGAAAATAAAAGAGACAAATGTATTAAGTATTTTCTTAAATTAAGGAAGAAAATATCTTAGATAAAATATCGGAAATATTAATGCAACAATGATTATGAAAATATTTCTAAGGGTTCTTTTGACTTACCGGAAAAGAACGACTTAGACACACAATAAAATAACAAGCCAGATATCAGAGAAATACTTCTAAGAGCTCTTTGACTTACCGAAAAGAACTACTTAGATACAAAGTACAAAATCAAATATATAAAATAGAAAAGGCAAGATAAATATTCCTAAGTGTTCTTAACTTACGGAAGAACAGCTTAGATACAAATACAAGAAAATAAACAATCAAAATAATCAAATAAAATATCAAACAATCAGTACATGAACAAATATAGATCAATGTAATATTCTAACCTGAAAAGGTCTGAATATACAATAATGCTAAAATAAAAAGGTATACAGGAAATCAGAAATAAAACAATAACTTAGTTGGAACAATAATAGCACCGACTAGGTCTACAGTAGAAGAGGCAAACTCGACTGCCCGATGAGAGAAAATTTACCTGCTTTTATGTAAAACAAATCCTTTGTTTTACGTAGCAAAAGTGGAATTTCCCTGCATCGAGTCAATTAGAAATTTGGATTTGGCCAAACTTGGAATTCCCAAGTATTTTGACCAATATCTAAATTCCTTGATGCGTCCGGCACGGCTGTCAGCTCCCGGCTGATACGCCGCCGGAGGACATTTGTTCACATATAATTTCAGAGTTACTAGTATTTGATATAGACTCACTTAAATTATTACGGTCTGGGAAATGGTTTAGAGAGGAACTTTGTTGTTGTGATCTAGTATGTGAAGAACTTGAAGCTTGGAGTTGGAGGCCAGCACATTGAGATGCAAAATGACCTGGTTGTTTGCACTTATAGCATAATATATCTGTTGTAAGAAATATGGGATATTTTAAGTCATCATGATTAATTTCTAATCTATCGGGAATTTGGAAACTATCTTCTGGAGGAGATATGTATGGCTGTCTTCGAAAACTAAGTATGTGACTATACGCTGGATCGGTGGCTTCAATTCATAAGAATGTAAGGGGTGACATTAGCTGAATTCCAATAGTTTTTAACTCGGTTTCCAATAAATTATATGGAATTGTGGGACTTACGTTGGATAGAACAAGTATTTGTGACGGGGTAACTAGCTTTCTTACTGGTATTACTGTGTTATTAATTTTAATAGAATTATGTTCTTTTAAAAAATTGTCTACAGCTGATTTACTTAATAAGTATACAAAAACACGGTTGTTTGAAATTCTGGATGAAAAAATTATATTTTTTTTATCTACAAGTGGTCCGAGTTCTAATAAATAATCTTGTAATTTGAGGCCCTCCATTGCAGAAAAGATAATTACCTGCTCATTGTTAGGAGAAGTTATTGGTGAGTGAATCAATGCTGTGAAGTATTGTGATTGGTGAGTTCTCAGTCTCAATAATAACATTGCCGTTATTACTATTCATTTTGGTCGTTTTCGATTTTTCGGTTTCATCAATTCGGCTGAGTAAGGATCTGTTTTTTTTTAAGTTGACGAGCAACCAGATTTTGATAATTGTTCTTTTTATTCTAACCAAATTTTTAGGTTAGTAAGGACAATAATTTATTCAGTTTATTATCATGCAATCAAACAAGATCAAAGTTTTCTTTACTCACGTATGATTTCCTGCACTTAAACAATTACTATAATCACTTTAGTAATAATTTTAACTTGTTAATTATCGGTTTTTACTATTAATATTTTAGAGCTATTTGTAAAACTAGTTGCTGGTAGCACGACCAGGATCGTCCTTTTCATTAACAATATTAAATGTACGTAAGTTATATACTTGGAAATCACCAGGAGACCGTCCAAATCGAATAATTAGAAACCAAATTGACTACGTTTTAATAAACAGAAGATTTCGTAACGCTATCAAAAGAATCGCAGCATATCCAGGTGCTGATATTGCATCCGATCATAATCCGCTAATAGCAGATGTGAGGTTAAAACTAGCAAAAATTAAGAGAACAAATACAAACACCAGCACGCCTATAAATACAAGAGAACTGATGAGAGACGAAAATCTGAAGAAGAGTTATGCAAATCAAATTAATGAAAGAATGCGAATAATAGAACAAAATGATGATATCGAAGAGATAGTCAATGATATTAAAGGAACGATTCTGGCAGTAAACAGGGAAGTTAAAACACAGATCAGGAAGAGAAAGCATAACGAATGGATGACGGATGACGGATCTAATGGAAAAGCGAAGGCAACATAAACAACAACGTAATCAAGACAAATACAAACCGATACACAAAGAAATTCGCCAGAAAATTAAGAAAGCAAAAGAACGTTGGATGGTGGAAAGGTGCAACGAAATAGAACAATTGCAGGAAAAAGGAGATAGTTTTGGACTACATAAGAAGATCAAAGAAATATCGAATATACACAAAAGCCACCACAGAACAAGAATACGGAACGACAGAAACGAATACATAGAGTCAGAAGAGAAGATAGCAATGGCGTGGAAAGAATACGCAGAAAGACTTTTTAATGACGAAAGACCAACACAACCAACGCGCAAACTTCCTTCCGAAAACTTATCAGTGCCATCAATAATGCGAAGTGAAATAGAATATGCAGTTAGAACCACAAAGATGCATAAAGCAACAGGTCCAGATGAAATTAATATAGAAGCAATAAAACTACTAGACGAGGAGAATATCGAAATCTTGGTAAAGCTGTTCAATAGAATTTATGATACTGGTTACATTCCGCGAGAATGGCTGCAGTCATCCTTTGTGATGATCCCAAAAACAGCTAATGCTACAAAATGCAATGAACACCGCTTAATCAGTTTAATGAGTCACTTGCTGAAACTCTTCCTTAGGATATTACACTCAAGAATGTATAAGATACTAGAAGAACTTAGCGGGTCAACACAATTCGGTTTTAAGGGACGACTAGGAACAAGAGAGGCAATTTTATGTTTGAACACTTTAATACAAAACTGTTTAGATCAACGAAAATATGTCTACCTCACCTTCATCGACTACGAGAAGGCATTTGACAATGTTAAACATGATATCATGATGGAACTACTACATAGGGCCAACATTGACCAGAAGGAGATCAGAATTATTCAGAATCTATACTGGAACCAAATGGCAAAGGTGAGGATTGATCAAGACCAATATACTGATGAATTTGAAATCCGGAAAGGTGTCCGCCAAGGCTGCATACTCTCTCCGATGCTTTTTAATTTATATGTTGAAAATATATTTGCGGAAGCATTAGAAGACACGGAATTAGGCATTAAGGTGAACGGCATACCAATTAGCAACCTACGCTATGCAGACGACACAGTGATTATAACTGATAAATTGGAAGATCAGCAGTTATTACTTGATAGGGTGAATAGCATAGGTAAAAAATATGGCCTCAAAATCAACATTTTGAAAACGAAATATATGGTCATTAGCAGAAACCCTCCAGAAAACCCGATAATATGCATAGGTGACGATCGCATAAAACGCGTGAAAACTTTTAAATACCTTGGCACCACAATCAATGACCAATCGGATCCACAACAAGAGATAAAAACCCGAATACAAATGGCAAGACAAGCTTTTGTGAAATTCAGACCGCTTCTATGTAATCAAAACCTACATTTCGAAATACGCTACAGAATGGTCAAGTGCTACATATGGTCCATCTTGCTTTATGGCATGGAAATGTGGACTTTGAAAAAAACATCTATCAACAAACTTGAAGCATTTGAAATGTGGTCATTAAGAAGAATGATGCGCATACCTTGGGTGGATAGAGTTCGAAACGATGACGTCCTTAAGAGAGCCGGCGTGGAAAGAGAACTCTTTAAATTAATTAAAAAACGCAAGATTGGTTACCTTGGGCACATATTGAGAGGAGCAAAATATGAAATACCTCAGTTAATCCTACAAGGGAAGATCGAAGGTAGGAGAGGAGCCGGCCGCAAACAATTATCCTGGTTAAGAAATATTAAAGAATGGACAGGAATACACAATACAGGCGAGCTGTGTCACGCCGCCAAGAACAGAATTCTAGTAATGAGATAGTCGCCTACGCACTTTGGTGTATGGCATGTTAAGAAGAAGAAGATTAAATGTACGATTATTATAAGCTATAGTAGTTTGCCCATTCTTTTCTACCAAACCATGATTTTGTGTATTATTGACCTATAGCATTTGGGAACTTGAAGGTCCAGCTTCATTTGTTCTGAGATTTTCGATCAACTTCTGGGGGTGACTGGAATCCAGCTGCAGATATAGTTTCAGAGAGCTTGCATTTGAGTGACCCGTTAATTTAACTCCTGTTCAGAAACACCTTGCTTGAACAAAGCTGACACAGCTGAAGCTTGATGGGAAGAAACATTAAATAGAAATGGAATTAAAATGCTGGAATTCTGCCAAACTAATGACCTGATAATAGGAAACACATTCAGTGAACAAACCATTAACGACAAATATACATTTGTGGCTGAAGAGAGAAATGCGAAAAGCTTAATCGACTATATAGTCTATACGAGAAACCTAGAACAAAATATAAAAAACATCTTAACGGAAAAGGAACCCGAACTGTCTATACAACACAGGATGGTCACTGCAAAACTGGAGGATGAAAAAATGGAGGAAGTGGAAAGAAAAGAGTACAAGAAAGTAAATGTAAACAAACTAAAGATAAAAAGTGTGCGAGAATTTTACACGGAGGAAACTAACAAAAGACTGAGACAAATAGAGCGCCAAAAAGAAACATGGACAATGGAAGAAAGATGGAATACATACAGTGAAGTATTAAAGACAACAGCAACTGAAGTGTGTGGAATCAAAAAATATAATAAACAGTTAAAAAGGACAAGGTGGTGGAATAAAGAAGTGAAGACAGAAATGAAAAAGAAGAAAATAGCATGGAAAAAATACCTCGAAACAGGATTAGAAGAAGATAAAGAAAAATACTATAGGCAGAGACGATTAGCAAAAAAGACAGTCACACAAGCAAATACAAAAACATGGAAAGAATTTGGAGAAGAACTTCAGGAAGAATATATAACAAATAACAGAAACTTTTGGACGACAATACGACACATAAGGCAGGGAAAATGAAAGGAAATAAACGCAGTAAGAGATACTTCAAACCAAATACAAATAAGCCCAGAACAAATAGCTAGGGTATGGAAAGAATATTATGAGAAAAAATTTGACACCGAAGTGATAAAGGAAGACAATATAATCAATGAAGGCTAAGAAAACACAGAGCCAGAGCAAATAAGTAGAGAAGAAGTAATAGAAGGATTATCAAATATAAAAATAGGCAAGGCAGGTGGAGATGATAAAATTGAACCGGAAATGGCAAAATACATGGGAGAAGAAAGAATGAACTGGCTATGGAAAATATATAAAGAGGCGTGGGAACAACAAACAATCCCTAAAGACTGGCAGAACAATATCATCGTGCCAATATACAAAAAAGGAGAACATGTAAACTGCGGCAACTATAGAGCAATATGTCTGTCATCGATATGCTTTAAAATATATACGAAAATAATACAAAAGAGACTGAGACAAGAAGTAGAAATGGTATTGGGAGAAGAACAAATGGCATTTAGACCGGGAAGACAGACAAATGACAACATATATATCATTAGAAACCTAATAGAAAGAAGCATAGATACGGGGAAAAAACTAGTATTAGCATTCATAGACCTAAGAGCAGCATTTGACACGATAGAAAGACATATTATAGGGAAATGCTTGAGGAAAATTAACGTACCTAATGCATTGATAAAAATTATAGAAAGTACTTACAAAGAGGTAAAAGGAATGGTACAAATAACAGGGGAAAGATCGGACGCATTTAATTGGAAAAGAGGTATTAAACAAGTAGATAGTCTCAGCCCTTTGCTATTCATAATAGTAATGAACGAATTGATAAGAAACACTAGAGTCAGAACTAATCAACTACATACAATATTAGGTTACCGCAGATTACAACCGGTAACAATAGAGTCCTTAATGTATGCAGACGACATAGTACTAATAGCAGATTCCGAGAATAAAATGCAGAAACAAATGGATATATGGGTAGAACAAATAGAAGAACTTAAAATGGAGATAAACGAGGAAAAAAGTAAGATAATGATAATCAGCGGCAAAGGAGATAAGGAAGATAATCAAATAAAGATAAAATGTAAAAACTCAGAATTGGAAATAGTAACAACTTACGAATACCTGGGAAGTATAATAACTAATGATGGAAAAATAGACTGGGAAATAACAAATAGAGCAAAGAAATCAAACAAGAAAATTGATAGGTATATTATGCGTTAGCCCCAATAATGGGAAAAAGAGAACTTGCACGAGAAACAAGAATAAAAATATATAATACAATAGTGATACCGACTGTGCTCTATGCAAGTGAAAACTGGACAATTCTGGAAAAACATAAGAGCAGGATATTCGCAATGGAGATGAGACATCTAAGAAGGATAGTTGGAAAGACAAAATGGGATAGATTAAGCAACGAGACTATTAGGAGAATGGTCAACCAGGAACCGATAATGAACAAAATAGCAAAGAGACAAATGAACTGGTATGGGCATCTGATGAGGATGCAATCCAATAGAATAACAAGAAAAATTTATGAAGCAAAAAACATCGGCAAAAGAAAAAGAGGCAGACCAAGAAAAAAATGGATACAGCAAGTAGTAGAGGCGGGAAAACTTAAACAAAAATCACTCGAGGAATTGAAAATAATGGCAGGAAATAGAAAAGAACGGAAGAGGTGGGTAAATGGAAATTAAAATAGCTAGCCCAAATCCGACACCCTGTTAGGGTAAAAGGAAGGGGAGAAAGAAAGAAAGAAAGAAAGTTTGAAACTTATGTATTTTAAGTTCAGAAAAATTACGTTATTGTATAATCAAATCATTTTTTATTGGATGTCTTTAGGTTCAAGATTTAAGAGTATATTGTGAAGCAGTAATAATTGGATGCAATACAATCTGATACAAAGTAATAGCCACGAGAGAGTTTAATACATTATTAAATATAATATAGAGCTAGAAAAATTAACAACAATTTTAGTTTCCCAAGACTTGAACTCGTTAAAAAACAAATTAAAAAAAAATCTTTTTGCTCTGCTGTAAGCTTATTTTGACATTTCATTTTGCAATTGCAGGAATTGTCAATAAAATATTTAGAGTGTTTAACAGTACCTGAAGTATTGATATATTCTTTACTAGCTACCCTTTTTTGCTTGCGAATATTTTTTTTCCACTTCATGGGATTAGATTTTCTTTTCTTGTTTTGGGGCTCTTCCTGATCTTTGGTATTTTCTTCATATGTAAAGCATACAATTATTAATATTTTATATACGTAAATATTTTACAAGTAACATTACTTTTTTATGTTATAATACATAAAAAATACTTTCAAACACACATTCATTATGCATAAGTAAGACCATTTGCATTTTCTTTTGCCAAGACAAAATACATTACATTTTAATTTTTTTTACAATTCCAATACAAACATGATGGGATATATTGCTTCATTCTAATATAAATAGGTAAAAACCATGTTCGGATGTTGGTACAACTGCTAATATTTCTCTAGCGCTCCCAGCGGACACTGAAAGAGATACATTTTCACATCCTTTACTTTGGCAAAAGAAACATTCCAAAACATAACCATATTTTTATAATGAAGATTTATGTTAATAAATATTATTATCTTACCTGATTCTATAATATCCGAATCAGAACTTGAATGGTAATCATCTGAATACCCACACTAAAATCAGTGAGTTCATCTTCACTAGAATTTCTATCAACAATGTTATGACAATGTGAACTATGTGCACGGGAAGCCATCTTGGACTGGATGATGGTTCACTGTGGCATATGACAACCAGTACTACCACCCTTGTGCTAAATAGAATTTATTAGTTTCCAGCTGCTGTTTTGTTTTATTTACGTAGTTCATTTTGGCATAAGTTTAGAACAAAAGTTTGCCTCATAATTGTAATGAAAAAGTAAAAACGAAGAAAATGTACATAGTTTACTCTAGAATGGGACCATTCATATAAGCGCTGAGCTAAAAAGCTCAATCGAATGCTTATTTTGCAAATGTTTTTCATGAAATTTGTTATAACTCCGTTTCTATCTTTCGGATAAAAGTTTACCAAACGCAACTTGTTTATTTTTTTTAATGTAACCATTTGCATTTTGATAAAATTAAATATTTCTAATAATTTAGGAGATACAATCATTTAAACAATTAAATTGTTAATACAAAATTATCTGATGAGTTTTTAGCCTGGTTCCCTCGAAAAATCGAATCAACACATAAAAAACGTCTAGGTACCGAGGAGACATAAAAATGAATACTCAACCCTTCCCTGACTCCTAGACTATACAGGGTGAGTCATGAGGAACTTTACATACTTCTACTATATGTAGAGTCCCTCAGGGAGCATATCATGTGGCCACTAAAAAATGTCAACTCCTCTTCTTTATTAATTAACAGGGTGATTTGTGTAATTGACCATTTATTTTATTTTACTGTAGTGTTTATACGGCTCATTTGATTTTTTAAATTTTTGCATGATACAGTACACTACTATCAAGAATTCGACTGGTATTAGCTAAACTAAAAAATTCCAGCACTGGCTTTGGAAAAATTAATTTAGGGATTCGTATTAAATATTACACCCCGTATTTATTTTCTTTCAAATGCAATAAGTGATTTTCAAACTACATAAATAGCCAATGAAAACGACATATGCGACAATGTTGTCGCACTTTTATTAAATTTTTAGTGAACGATCAAATCTTACCAAAAATAGAACAACCATAATGAAGTATCAAATTATAAGGTAATTAATTTAAACAAATGTTATAAATTTCAAACAGTTTAATTGAAATGATAAACTGAGTCACTGCACAACAAAAAACAGTAACTACTAACAATAACGAAGAACAATTTAAAAAAAAAACTAAAAATATGTACATAGTTATGATAAACCCATAAATTAGAACTGGAAAAGATACAATAATGGTAACAAAATAAAAATAATTTAAAATAGATTTTCGAAATGGAACCCTGCAGCCTGTACACATTTTTGTTGTCGAATTGTTAATTGACGTATTGAATTACGGATACTCTGGGGATCGTTTTTAATAGTATTACAACAATATATAATTCTATCAATTAATTGTTGTCGGTTATTAATATTCACTGTGTAAACTAGTTGCTTCAATCGTCCCCAAATATGGTAATCAACGGGATTGAAATCAGGGGATCTTGAAGGCCACGAAATAGGACCTGCACGTCCTATCCACCTGTTGCCATAAACATTATTGAGATGTTGTCTCACTGCCAGTAAAAAGTGTGGGGGTGCCCCATCATGCTGAAAATACATCCCTCGGATAGCAACGTTCGCGTTGGCAAGCAAATTCGGCAAAATATTTTGTAGAAAGTTCAAATAGGCCTGCCCTGTTAAAGGACCATCAAAAAAGTGAGGACCTACTAATTGGTTATTTATGACACCAATCCACACGTTAACCGAAAACCTTAACTGAGAACGACGTTCTCGAATAGCATGGGGATTTTCTTCTGCCCACACATGTGAATTTCGTGAATTATTTATCCCGTCTCTGGTAAATTGGGCTTCATCTGTAAATAGTGTCCTGTATAGCGTTGGTCGATTATTGTTAATCCATCTACAAAATTCCAACCTATCGATCTCATCTCCAGCATGTAGTCGCTGAACCATTTGAATGTGATATAGGTATAGATTATTTTTTTTGTAAGACTCTACTTACTTTTGATTGAGTAACATTGAGTTCTCGACTTACTTGTCTAGTGCTTATTGTAGGGTTCATAGTAACGGCGTCCATAATGTCATCTTCCTGCGCTTCATCTACATGTCGCTCTGTTGTTCCACTAGGAAAAGTGCCATTTTCTCGCAAATAATTAAAAAGTGACCCAAATGTTGGATGACTGGGAGTTCGACGATTAGGAAATCTCCTGCGATATTCTCTACTAGCAGCCCTACCATTCCCATTACAGAATCCATAAACAAATATTATATCTGTATATTCTGTGGTCGAAAACTGATGTGGCATTTTGAACGAAAGTAACAAAAGCTCTACCAAAACTAACACAATGTACTTAACGTAGATATGACAGAAGAAATATGTATTCTTGTACACATAAATAACAATTGATAATGACAATAATGACAATGGGTATAAAATATCAAGAACCGTCAAACGGTCAACGCCAACCTTCATTTTAAACTTTTTTAGATTTATTTTTATTTAGTACAGTTGATGCCAGGTCATATAATGAGAAATCATACAGGTCATGTAATGAGAAATCAAGAACGTTACGGCCTTCTCCAGCTGATTCTCCAAGGGAAAGTAAATGGTAAGAGCGGACCGGGAAGAAGACGCATTTCCTGGCTTCAAAATTTGCGAAAGTGGTATAACACGACTACCACTGAACTGTTCCGCGCTGCAATAAGCAAAGTGAAGATAGCCGTGATGATCGCCAACGTCCGGAACGGATAGGCACTTTAAGAAGAAGAAGAAGAAGAAGACAGTTGATGCAATGTATTATTATTTGACATAAAATTTTAATCATTTACAATCAAAAAAAACTAACACATACAAGAGGTTTGACTTTTTAATCAATTTAATTTATTATTTATCGAAAATAATGCCCCAATACGATCTATGAGTAAAAATTTAAAATTGAAAAACAATTGATTCTATCGTAGAGATAATACAAAGTGACAGTAAAGATGTTAATTTTCTACGTATTAGATTATGTTGTAGGAACTCATTTTAATTAAAATGTTTGAAATTTATAACATTTGTTTAAATTAATACCTTATAGTTTGATACTTCATTATGGTTGTTCTATTTTTGGTAAGATTTGATCGTTCACTAAAAATTTAATAAAAGTGCGCCAACATTGTCGCATATGTCGTTTTCATTGTCTATTTATGTAGTTTGAAAATCACTTATTGCATTTTAAAAAAAATTTATACAGGGTGTAATGTTTAATACGAATCCCTAAATTAATTTTTCCAAAGCCAGTCCTGGAATTTTTTAGTTTAGCTAATACCAGTCGAATGCTTGATAGTAGTGTACTGTATCAAGCAAAAATTAAAAAAAATCAAATGAGCCGTATAAACACTACAGTAAAATGAAATAAATGGTCAATTACACAAATCAACCTGTTAATTAATAAAGAAGAGGAGTTGACATATTTTAGTGGCCACATGATATGCTCCCTGAGGGTTTCTACATATGGTAGAAGTATGTAAAGTTCCTCATGACTCACCCTGTATACCCTTTTCTATGTAAACATCCTCTTCCCACGAGAAATACGACTGATTAATTTTATTTCATTTTAGACTACCTATCTTATATTAATCGTGATTTTGGCTTTGGTTCTCAAGACTACATCAGGAGAATTGTATGTATTTATAGGAAAAGTAATAAGCTTCTTAATAGAATTTGCAAGACTGCAAACTGTATTTCTGCCTTTTTATCCAGAAACTAAACTCTACAGTAAGTACTGTGTTACGATAAATATACTGGCCTAACTTTTATGACTAATTATTCTGTTTTATTGTAGAAATTTCGGTGGAAGTCTGGAACCAAAATTATGGTGAATGAGCCGGCCAAGCTTCTCGATCTTTCGATGCTGTTCTAGTATATCAGGATTTCGTATATAAATACAACATTTTTATATGGAGGGCAGTTAATTCGGACGACGCGCTCGCGATAAAATGTTACGTTCGCTTTTTAATAAATTATGTATGTTTAGTGAAAATAAATAAATATCAGTCATTGTGCTTTTTAATGAATTAAGATAAGAACAAGACATTATAAATTAAAGACTTAACAATTAATAAATTCACAACAAATGGTGTCAGAGTGAGATCGAACATAAATTAGACTTATAATAATAATACAAGTGTGATATAAAATAAATTGTGA
Source organism: Diabrotica undecimpunctata (assembly GCF_040954645.1). Taxonomy (NCBI): domain Eukaryota; kingdom Metazoa; phylum Arthropoda; class Insecta; order Coleoptera; family Chrysomelidae; genus Diabrotica; species Diabrotica undecimpunctata. The sequence continues at coordinate 110,947,614 of NC_092811.1, read as the reverse complement.
AAATGGCTACGATTTATGAGCTGACAGTGACTAATTTAAGAAGACATCTTGAAGACAGAGAATTAGCTTCTACCGGAAAAAAGGCTGAGTTAGTCCAACGACTAAAGAACGCTTTGCTAGAAGAAGGACTAGATCCAGAGACTTATATATTTGAAGATGCTGTCCTCTCGTCGATTTCCAAAGTTTCTGGTGACATCGCATCATTAGAGAACAAAGTTTCCGGTGACATCGCATCATTAGAGAACAAAGTTTCCGGTGATATCGCATCATTAGAGAACAAAGTTTCTGGCGATATTTCGAAAGTTTCCGGCGACATCGCTTCTTTAGAAAGCAAAGTTTCTAACGAGATTTCTTCTCTGGAAAGCAAAGTTTCTGCTAACATCTCTAAAGTCACTTCTGAGATGTCTGCTCTTGACGATAGAGTGTCTTCGTTAAAAAACCAAGTTGCTGCCGATATGTTGGCCTTCGAAGAAAAGATATGGAAAGAGATGGAAAGGAAGATGGAGGAAACAGGGACAGCAGAGAGAGGAAACAATCCAATTAGAGTAGAGATAAAAGAAGACGAGACGAAATGTAAGTTGGAAACACGGCCGAAATTTGAAGGAAGTGGAAGTTCTGTGCATGTCAAAGTCCCAACTTTCGACGGAAAATCGTCATGGAACAACTACATGAAACAGTTCGAATCAGCTGCAAGAGCGAATGGATGGTCTGAAAAAGAAAAGGCTGTAAACCTGACTATCGCTCTTCGAGGAGATGCCTTAGATGTGCTTCAGACCATAGCCGTAGAGGAGACCGATGATTTCGAACAACTGAAGAAGAGGTTAAATATGCGATATGGCCACGAACATTTGGAGCATGTATATCAGTCGCAGCTCAAAAATCGTAGACAGAAGAAAGATGAGGCTCTTCAAGAATATGAAGTAGATATTGCCAGATTAGTACGATATGCTTATCCAACAGCTCCCGAAGACATGATGGAAAAGTTGGCCGTTCAAACGTTTATTGATGGTCTTCGTGATCATGAAATGCAGAGAACACTACGATTAGCTCGTCACAAGACGCTGGTTGATGTCTTATCCGCCGCCCTCGAATATGAGTCAGCTACGCAGGCCTCTGGCGGTTACAGTAAAGTTAGGACTGTAAAAGAGGAAGAAGATGAAGATAAACTTGACCAGCTCGTTAATATGATAAAAAGCATGACATACAAGAAAACGAAGACCATCAGATGCTGGAATTGTGGCGAAATAGGACACGTACGAAGCTCCTGTAAGCACCCTAGGTACGACGCAAATCAAGAAACTCACCACCAGGAAAACTAGAACGGGTCAGCCTTAGGGGGGCAGCTTCGACCCAGAACTTTTCCAAAGACCCTCTCATACTAATAGCTTCTTTGAAATGTCGTGAAGATAGTGTATATGTAGATGGAGACATAAATGGTAAAAAGCATACGTTGTTGGTGGATACCGGAGCGACCAGAACCATTATACGCCCGACAGTTATAAACAGCCGAAAGAAACTGTTACCAACGAGGTTGCGACTTCGGACCGCTACAGGTGAAAATGCTAACATTCATGGAGAAATCCAGGTACAATTGGGAATTGGAGCAGAAAAGTTTGTCCATACTGTTATAGTTGCTGACATCGAAGAGGATGTTATATTAGGAATGGACGTAATGAATATGCATGGATTCCAATTGGATTTTAAGAATAAGGTAATCAAAGTTGGCAACGAGGAGGTATTTCTCCATCCACATAATGACAACACTGTGCAAGCAGCCATTACAGAAGATACAGTCGTGCCTGCGAGAAGCGAAACGATCATAGTAGCGCGACTACAGGGAATTGTAGACGAAGGGAGACCTGTTATGATGGAGCCTTGGAACCACGACGATGAGGTTGGCCGTGGAATCATAATTGGAAAGGAATTGGTGACTTCGGCTAAAGAAATTCCTGTGAGACTTATCAATGTCAACGACTACCCAGTGACCATAAAGAAAGAGACAAAAGTAGGAACTTGTGTACCTGTGACATCCATAATTCGTCAGGCGACAACATCTGATAATTCCAACGACAAATTCGACCAAATGGTTGCAGTTGCAGGACAGTCTCTAAATCAGATGGAGAAAAGGAAATTAAGGGAATTTCTTCGGCAGTATCGTGATATTTTCGTACCGAAAGGAGGAAAGACGGGAAGAACTACCGTTGTTAAGCATAAAATTGATACTGGTAATGCTAAGCCAATTCGTCAAACAGCTCGACGATTACCACAGGCGAAGAGAGAGGAAGCTGAAACGATTGTTCAGGAAATGAAGAAAGACGGGGTGATAGAACCTTCTACGAGTCCATGGGTCTCTCCGGTGGTCCTGGTTAAGAAGAAAGACGGAACGACGAGGTTCTGTGTGGATTACCGTTTGCTGAACAACGTTACCAAGAAAGATAGTTATCCTCTGCCTCGGATCGATGACACATTGGACACATTGGCTGGAAGTAAACTGTTTTCTACTTTAGATTTGAAGTCTGGATACTGGCAGGTAGAAATGGACCCAGTCGATAAAGAAAAGACAGCCTTCACCACAGGATCTGGATTGTGGCAATTCAACGTTATGCCATTTGGACTTTGTAATGCTCCTGCTACATTTGAGAGGCTTATGGAAAATGTGTTGAGAGGGTTATCTTGGAAAACATGCCTGGTTTATTTAGATGACATAATCGTCTTGGGGGAGACATTCGAAGATCATTTGAGGAATTTAGAAAACGTTTTTAATCGACTTAAAGCTGCCCAATTGATGCTAAACCCCAAGAAGTGCCAGCTATTTCAAGGTAAAGTCAATTATCTGGGTCATATAGTCAGTAAAGAAGGAGTGGCCGTGGATAAGGGAAAAATCGATTCCATTAAGGAATGGCCAAAACCAACTGACAAACATCAAGTGAGAAGTTTTCTTGGACTATGTACTTACTACCGGAGGTTTATTAAGAAGTTTGCAGATATCGCTAAGCCATTAACGCGACTTACAGAGGAAGCAAGAGAATACCGCTGGGATATAGACTGCCAAAATGCCTTTGAAACGTTGAAAAAACATTTAATAACAGCACCAATTTTGGGGTATCCACTGCCAGAAGGAGAGTTCATCTTAGATACGGATGCAAGTAATGTGGGAATTGGAGGAGTGCTGTCTCAGATTCAAGGAGGACAGGAACGAGTCCTCGGATATTTTAGTAAAGTTCTTTCAAAACCTGAGCGGAATTATTGCGTCACGAGAAGAGAACTTCTAGCAGTAGTTAAATCAGTAGAGCACTTCTATCAATACCTCTATGGAAGGAAGTTTTTAATCCGAACCGACCATGCCGCCCTTAAGTGGTTGATGCAGTTTAAGAATCCAGAGGGTCAGATAGCCAGGTGGATCGAACGACTCCAAGAATACGATTTTAAGATTGAGCACCGAGCCGGAGTTAGCCACAGAAATGCTGATTCTCTTTCCAGAAGGCCATGCCCCGCAGAGTGTTCCCACTGCAACAAAACGGAATCCAAGGAAGCAGCAGTGCTAAGAACGACGATTGTCAACGACGACTGGACGCCTACTAAGATAAGGGAAGAACAAGAGAGAGATCCAGTTATACAGAAAATCCGAAAATGGAAAGAGGAAAACCGTCGACCACCTTGGCAGGAAATATCAAACCTATGCTCAGTAGTTAAGACGTATTGGGCCCAGTGGGACTCATTTATCATCGAAGATGGCTTGCTCAAACGAGTCCTGGAAAATGATGACGGTTCAGAGAAAAGAAGACAGTTGGTGATCCCAAAGAGCAGAATAGCCGAAGTACTTCGTCAGTTACACGACAGTCCATCGGGAGGGCATTTTGGTGTAAGGAAAACCCTTCAGCGAATTCGGGAACGGTTTTATTGGATGAACAGTTCCGACGATGTAAAAGACTGGTGTAAGAAATGTACTATTTGTGCCACGAGTAACGGGCCTTACCGAAAAAGGAGAGCTCCTATGAGACAATATAATGTTGGAAGCCCGTTTGAAAGAATAGCTTTGGACATCGCTGGGCCATTTCCAGAAAGTGAAAATGGAGGCAAGTACATGCTGGTAGTAATGGATTACTTCAGTAAGTGGGTCGAGATTTACGCACTTCCAGACCAGAAGGCCGCCACCGTTGCAGATAAGTTGATCCAAGAATATATCAGCCGATTTGGAGTGCCTTTGGAGATCCATAGTGACCAAGGCAGGAACTTCGAAAGCGATCTATTCCAAGGAATATGTGATAGACTAGGCATGAAGAAAACAAGAACTACAGCATATCATCCGCAATCTGATGGTATGGTAGAACGGATGAATAGGACAGTTGGCAAATATTTGACAAAGATGGTGTCCGATCATCAGCGAGACTGGGACCAATACCTTCCGTTCTTCACAATGGCCTACAGATCTGCTGTTAACGAATCAACAGGCCAGACACCAGCGAAAGTCCTATTCGGACGCGAAATGCGACTACCTTGTGATCTAGAGTTTGGGTGTCGACCTGGAGAAGATGTAGCAGGTGAAGATTATGTGATCGAATTACGAAGAAGAATGGACGATGTACATGAGTTGGTCCGTTCCCACCTTCAGATCGCTAGCGACCGAATGAAGAAACGGTACGATACACAAGCCGAAAAGGGTTGCTTTAAGAAGAACGACAAAGTATGGCTGTATAATCCCAAGAAGCGAAAAGGTTGTTCTCCCAAATTGCAGCAGTTTTGGGAAGGTCCATACCTCATCATGGAGAAGATCAACGATGTCATCTACCGAATAAGCAAGATTCCGAGGGGAAAGCCGATGATAGTACACCATAACCGGTTGGCATCTTTCGAAGGTGACCACGACGTAGATGAAGAAGTGGAAGTAAACCAAGTCCAAGATGTGTCTGACCTCACGTTTGAGGAATTCATGGGTGCCTATGGAGGTACCGGTAAAGCGAGACATGGTGTTACCACTGAAGAAAAGCAAGATCTACTCGCGCTCCCCGATGACTACTCGCTGGCCCTTACCATCCCGGCCAGTATCAAAGACGCACCAGGGTTGGCATCCGTCTTTCGAAGGAAGTTTGGTCGAGTTGCAGAACTTCAATGCCAAGTGCCAGCGTCCGGTAAAACCTTGAAACTCCAAGATGCATCACGTTACCTTTTCTACCTGGTAACAAAAGACACTGCCCGTGACCAACCTACCTACCGAGATGTATGGGAAGCCTTACTTCAATTGAGAGGGCACGTACTAGAGTCCGACGTGCAAAAGATAGCCATGCCAAAGTTGGAGTGCCGCCAATTAGATTGGAGGGTTATCCGAAATATGGTGGAGGAGATCTTTAAAGACACCGAAGTCCAGGTGTTAGTCTGTTGCAATCCGCATAGTTACTGGTGCGGAGAGAAAACCGTCCCTTGTCATTTTTATACAACTGGAAGTTGTAAAAGAGGGTCCAGTTGCCGATACCAGCATACAGTTCCGGTTCCAGTCCCGACAAGGTTCCAGGAGGAACCATCTTTTAAGAGGGGGGCAATGTTACGATAAATATACTGGCCTAACTTTTATGACTAATTATTCTGTTTTATTGTAGAAATTTCGGTGGAAGTCTGGAACCAAAATTATGGTGAATGAGCCGGCCAAGCTTCTCGATCTTTCGATGCTGTTCTAGTATATCAGGATTTCGTATATAAATACAACATTTTTATATGGAGGGCAGTTAATTCGGACGACGCGCTCGCGATAAAATGTTACGTTCGCTTTTTAATAAATTATGTATGTTTAGTGAAAATAAATAAATATCAGTCATTGTGCTTTTTAATGAATTAAGATAAGAACAAGACATTATAAATTAAAGACTTAACAATTAATAAATTCACAACAACTGTTTTTATTTATTGAAATATTTTATAGCATAAAGGTTAGCTTTAAGGAATAAAAAAAATAAATAAAAATACTTAAAATAAAAAATCCACACATGAAAAAATTTAAAGTATGTACAAATGTACACACAAAAAAATAATGAAACCCGTGGACTTGACTGCTCGTTTAAATGGTACTGATTATTTACATTTCCTGCAAAATGTTCACCTGATTTGTTAAATGATGTGCCTTTAAATATTCGGCAAATCTTATGGTTTCTAGATGACGGCTGTCAATGGTTTGGTAAATGTACGAGTTAATAATAACAATGAAGACCACTGGATTGGATGAGGCGGCTCATTTGCTTCGCCAGCAAGGTCGCCAGATTTGAGTCCTTGCGATTATTGTATTTGAGGATATACAAAAGCATTTGCTTATTTACAAAATCGTGCACAACTCTGGCTAAGGATACAAGATGCTTGCAACGAATTTAGAAATAACTATGGAATTTTTATATTACATCGATAGTACCGTTAACAGGGTACAGGGTATCTGTTAACAGGGTTTAGTAAGCTGGATAGGCAGTTAAAGAGGATGGTATTGGAGGGCCTATGTAGTTTCTGTTACCTAGAGGAAGAAACAGCAGAAGACATTTTGTGTCAGTACGATAGCTTGGCAAATGTGCGGTTATTTACATTAGGCAAAGAAAAGGAACCGGCAAGGAGCTAAATGGATGGTTCAGTCTCACAGATATGAAACCGTTTAAAAACGGTGAGGCTAAACAATTTAATCTAGGATTAGAGGACCACAATAGATCTAAAAAGGTCGCAGTGGAAGAGACCAAATGCCACCTATTAAATCTATTTATTTACCCCCTCATATCCCCACATAGAAGGCAACGAGAAAACACTATATTATTGATCCCTATGGATATCTCTAGTACAATCATAATGGCTGTACAACAAACACAAACTTGCTTACTAATCATTGACATCGGAGACCAAGATCCGGCAAGAGAGGTGATGCCATAATCACAGGTCCCGGGTCGTTAATATGCAAAATCGCTGTAAAATGCCCAATAACAAACCTATAAGAAAAATCCACACGAACTGCCTATAGAGAATATCCACTTGGAACGTTAGGACTATGGCTCAATCAGGAAAAATCCAATGTGCAATCAAAGAAATGGAACGCATGAAAATAGCAATAATAGGCTCAAGCGAAATGAGGTGGACTGTCTTAAGTTATTGTAACAGAAACATACCAACAACTTCATACAACTGAACGATAGAATCCTCTTATTACAAATAAATACGTCACCGATAAACACTAACATTGTACAAGTCTATGCACCCATAGAAGACCACAGTGATAAGAAAATATCAGAATTTTACAAACAAATAAGCAAACTTATACGAGATATACCTTATAAGAGGCAAATCAAGAAGAGATCGGATACCAAATGAGAGTACGAGAAATGATGGGAGTCAAGCATACAATAGTTGATGACATAAAAACAAAACAGTTAATATGGTACGGCCATATACAGAGAATGCCAGATGACAGGATTCCGAAACAGATTTTGACGTGGATACCACAAGGGAGAAGGAAAAGAGGAAGGCTGAGAAGCAGCTGGAGAGAGGGAATTGAAAAAGAGCTAGAAGAAAGAGAAATCCCTCCAGGCCTATGGTTAAATAGAGAAGAATGGCGGTTACGGGTCGGAAGGCGTTGGAGAACGCTGTAAACCGATAGTAGTAATAAGAGATATACCGAGACACAAACTCCTTATAGTCATGGGAGATTTCAACGCTTAAAAAGGTAACGGAAAAGAAGGGCAACTTATTGATCCTTACGGATTAGGACAGAGAAATCAACGAGGAGAAACAATGTTTACAAACTACTACCTAGACGTCTGTTACGTGAAAATCACCTAGAGACAACGGAGAAACCGTTTTTATAAGAAACCAAATAGACTATATACTTGTTAACAAAAAATATCGAAATAGTTTCAACAGTGTTAAAACCTATTCAGGCGCTAATATTCAATCTGATCACAATGCTTTAGTGGGCGTGTATAGAACCAAGTTAAAGAAAAGACGCGGACAAACTGTAAAAAACATGACATTAGAAAACTGAAATGTAGTAAAGTAAAAGAAACAGTCAGCAAAACAATAAATAGAAAATTTAAAGAAAACGATAATACAACGGAAAGCACAGAAGAGAAAATAGAATCCCTTAATCAAACGATAGACGACATTTAAGACAATTTTATGAAGAACGAAGAAGGTAAGAATAAGACATGGATGACGACAGAGATTCTGCACCTGATGGAAGAAAGAAGGAAAAACAAAAACAATAACTCCATGTATAAAACATTACGAGATATACTGAGTAAGATCAGCGAAGCCCAACAGAAAGAACTAAAAAAAAATGCCAAGAAATCAAAACTTTATAAAGTAAATACGACGACTTCAACGTGCATAAAAAGGTAAAAGAAATTACAGGCAAATGTAAAAATAGAAGAGTAAGTAAACTTGTTAATGAGAACGGTAATCTTGGACAAAGAGAGTATTGATAATACCTGGAAAAATTACATACAAAATTTATTTTTTAATGATTATTTAAGGAGAACCAGTCCCCAATACCTACTGAAACATGACCATCTATACTAGTGGCAGAAATAAGAGTAGCCATAATATCACTAAAAGAAGGGAGAGCTCCAGGACCAGATGGAGCACAGTCTGAATTTCTTAAACTTCTTGGTGATGAATTTTTAAGAATACTATGTAAAATCTTCAATAATATCTAGGACACAAGCAATATTCCGAAAGATTGAAAAAGCGCGGAGAATATAGGCGAATAAGTCTATACAAGGCTAATACAAGACACACAAATGGATGATAAAGACCGGCGAATAATACAAAATTTATACTGGAACCAATCAGCCACAATAAGAACAAATATTGGAGATAAAACGACGGAAGCGATCCAGATTCTGCGAGGCTTTACACAAGGATGTACACTTTCACTTATAATATTCAACCTATATTTAGAGGAACGCCTAAACAACATTCGCTATTCAGATGACAGCGTTATCTTTTCAGACAGTTTTAACTAGTTTGTAGCAACTAATAAACAAAGTAAACGAACTAAGTAAAATATTTGCACTGCAAGTAAACATATCAAAAACTAAATTTATAGTAATCAGCAAAAATAAAATTAGAGACGTCCAACTGCTTATCAAGAATACACCAGTGGACCGAGTAAAACAGTTTACCTATCTTGGAACAATAGTAAACGAACAATGGGATCACTCACAAGAAGTAAAATGTAGAATAGAGAAGGCTAGGAGTGCATTCAATAACATGGTCAAACTCTTTAAAAGCCACAACTCTGACTGAAGCGATGGAGAAAAAACTTGAAGACTTCAAGATGTGGCAATACAGAAGAATCCTAAGGATATCATGGACGGACAAGATAACCAACGAGACTGTACTACGAAGAACGTGGGAAGAAAGAGATGTGATGTATACGATAGGAACGAATAGGCACCAAAAGAAGAAGATTTACCCCCTAGAGAATATTGTCGAAAAGCATGGACACACTATATAAAGACGTTCAATCCTATATGGTTAATTTCTGGACAATTTAAACCTAGTATAATACATTGCAAATACATTTCCTGAATCTAATTGTGGCGTACAAAACCGAATCTATATAAAAAAAGTTACAAAATGTACCACATATAAATCAGACGTATACCCGGAAAGAAAAGTACTATACGGTGACAGTCTGGGAATGGCTCGCGGCTAGACAAAACAGTGGAGATGGTCGTGCGGTCCACAAAACAAAAAAATCCGAAGTTATATCAGAGGCGCCAGGTAAATTGACGCACAGCCTTCCCTACGTTACTATTCAATAAACCACCAACCTACCAATAGGTTTACTACTAAAATACTAAGTACAGTATACAACCTGAATAAATAAAAAAAATAATTGAAATTGTCTGAGATTAGGATTTAGTCAATTTTAATAAATAGATTCCCAAGATAGTTGAAAACAAATACATATTACAATATTAATTAACTTTACCATAGGCTTAATAAAAAGAATATAAAAATACGGATTCTACTTGCCTAACAAAAATTCATGTTATTTCTATTTAACAGTACAAAATAAAAGGTAAGACGTATCAAAAGTACCGGATGCTAAGGGGTGTGCGGTTCAATACCAACCAAAAAAAAATTATTAACCTAAATAGGACACAACGCGAGCTCAAGTGCGTGCGCAGAAAATAATAAAAAAAAAAAATCTCAAATATTTAACCCCCCCTTAGACGCAGTTTACAAAATTATAATAGGTATGTGTACATATTTAGTTAATAAAATAAACCGCAAATAATCTCTAAAAACTGTAAAGTATTTGTAAATATTAGAATAAAAACAAACCGCAAATGATCTTTAAAAAAACTATTGTATTCCGTAAACAAATTAGACGACGCTTAAATCTTCCGTCGAAAATTAATTATCGATCCATATCTCGAATTTTCAATCACATTCATATACTTCACCGCGTGGGATCCTAGTTAAAGTTCAGTGTGTCTTCAATCCAAAAATACCATTCGCAAAATGCACTGCGACTTCGGAGGAACTCCAAAAATACAATTGCCGATATACATAGACTGGTGTGACGATGTTGAAAAGTTGAAAATTACAGCCAGACAGAAAAAGACGAAGAAGAAGAACCCTGAAGCAAGAAAACACTAATTACCATATGTGTATAAAATAATTATTTGGAAATAAATATATTGATTTTAACAAAAAAACTTGTTTTGGAACTGGAATCTAATATGACATCTTATGAAAATATGAATAGCTTTTTATAGATGGGATAAAAAAATAACTACAACTTTTTAATTAATTAAAAACGAAATGTTCTAACACTCACCCTTCTTAGCCAGATTAGGGGTTTGAAATATCCCAAATTGGACCGAAATGTAGTCGGCTATTTGGACTCGTGATTAAGGCTAATTTCTTGATCTAAATGCGACTCCAGTAGACACGTGTACTGTAGATCCGTTTTTTTAGCGAGATTGTGGATAATCCCAAAAAAACCCTTCTTGAATATCCACACGGTTCGTACGAGTCCAGATCCCACATGGAACAGCAGCAAAAAAAACAAAATGCCGTTTTTAATCTAGCCTGAACTTTTCAGTACCACGGTCAAACCTAGAATCCCTCCATTTTCGTCGTCTTTCCGAACACTTGACAAATTGACACACGGGGGTCACCGAATAATACCGAGATTCAAACATTTAAATTTTATGATCCCAATTCTTCCAAGATGACTCTAGAAAGAACGATCTAAATTAGTTTCTTCACAAAAAGAGGCCGTTTTCCCTTAACTTCAGCACAATTTGCCAGATATTTCCCGTATTTGAAAACTACTAATTTTATTTTCGCCACCTTGCTTATAATATATTATAGGCAACCGCTCTTACATGTCTAGAATTATTTATATTTTAATAAAATAGAGGTGGGACTTTCTACTTTAAATTTGGAACGTAACATAATAAGAAGGTACGTGAGGTAAAATATGTCATAAAAGAATCGACTGTAAGCATACTAAGAAGATCAGGCACTTCCACATTAATGGTGGAAATAAATTTATTATTGAATGGAATAATGATAGTGATGCAGAAAATACAAAATACAGAAATCGAATAAGTGTGCAAGTATTTTAAGTGATTCTTTGTTAATGTTCTGTTGTGCAATTATTATTTCGACAAATTACAAGTGTAATAATGAAAAGACTCTCAATATTGTTCTAAAGCTATTTTCTAGTGACATCTTAATGCAATTACTATTTTTATTGTTTCAATTTCCACTTCGGAAATCGTTCTCAAAAAATTTCCGAAGTGGAAATTGAAACGTCAAAAATAAAATTATTTTAAACTTAAATTGTAGCTTATTACCAATAAAAATAGTAATTGCCAAATGACTCTCGTTTTAAAAAATTGTTATATTTTTAGGTTTTGTATTTTTTAAATAAATAAAAAATTTTTGGTGAATTTACAACATTTTGAACTGTATATTTACCTCGTAAAAATGTAGTTTCTTGCTGATATGAATTATTTTTAGCAAAAACAAAACCGGAGTATGATTTTATTATCATTGGATCTGGTCCATCTGGAGCTGTCGTTGCGAACAGGTTAACAGAAAATTCCAACGTGAATGTACTAATGTTAGAACAAGGATTTGAACCAGGCTTAATTGCCGATGTGCCCATCATCGCTGGTGCTTTGGAATTCAGCAGCTATAACTATGGATATAAATCTGAACCACAAGAACATTTTTGTAGAGGTGGAGTAGACATTTGTACTATAACTTGTATCTTTACCTTGGTAATTAAATCAAACAAATTTCATAGCCACAACATTCACTAAAAAATAGTTGTACCTAAGTCTAAGTGTTTCAAAATGTAAGAAGCCTTTACTTTTTGCCACCGCTACTTTCTCTTTTTTTTTTTTGGCGACCAGTTAATTTTGACTTGCTGTATCGATAAATGAATTTAAGATATATTATAAGTAGACTTCGGCAAATATGCAAAAAAAAATGTAGAAAATATGCGCATAAATATGCACGTGTTTACCCGAAAATATGCAAATATTTTACAAAATATGCATACAAATAAATAAAAAAATCGTAAAATAGTAACAATTTTATTTAAAAAAAAAGTGTACATAACTAAATATTTCCTACTATTCATTAAGATTTACATTTATTTTAAGTAACTACATCATTTTTAAGTATGAATAAACTTATTTAGAATTATGGTAACAATAAATGACCAAGTGGTGTTCAAAATTTTCTAACAAAAACTTGTGGCTTCTGTCTGAGTACATATATTTATATATGGAAAAACTTCGTTCAACATCAACTGATGTAACGGGAGCATTTTTCAAACTAACCAAAACATTTGGTTCTAAATTAATTGTTTCCGAAATATTTCCAGCTAGAACACTGACTACTTCAGAAAGAATATGGTAACCTTTATTTTTTTCCATAGTAGCTTCAAATTTTTTTAAAATATCTTTTCCAATATTACCTCTAACGTTCCGACAACATGACGCAAATTCTTTTATTAATGCTGTACTTTCGAACAATGACAGTTTTGGTGATTCTAACTGAATAATTGTTTTTTGAACAAAACTAAAATTTGATTTTATAAATGAAAGTTCTTGTTAAAGCAAGTTAGTCTGAAAAGTTTGTTTAGAATCCAAAAGAGATTGGGAACTTTCATCTGTTAACGTATCAATTATGTTCTTTATTTTAACAAAATGATCTGCATAAAAATTAGCTGCTTCTAACCATGTTCCCCATCGCGTTAAAATAGGTTGTGGTGGAAGAGGAATGTTAGGTAGCATTTCTTTATAAAGTTGAATTCTTATAGGAGATTTAAGAAATACTTTTTTGACACTGGATATCATGGTATTTACAAGAGGAAACTTTTTTCGTATTTCCTCTGCAACTCTGTTTAATCCATGCGCTACACAAGTAACATGTATTAAATCTGGGAAAAATATTTTTAAATTTTGAAGAAAAAAAGTTGCTAATGTTTCTTGTATAAAACGCGAAATTAGTTTTCGCGTTAAAGCATTTGTTTTCTCAAGTTGCTGGCATGAAATAAGATGAGATTTTGGTAAGGTATCTTCTTTAAGAACACCAATCAATAAAATGAGCAATATACTTTCCTGAGGAATCAGTGGTTTCGTCTACAGATATGTAAAAATAATTATCTGCAATTTCTTCCTTAATATTAATTAACACCGACGAGTATAGCCCGTTCACATTATTTCTTTTTAGAGACCGATCACTTGGAACATTAAGTTTATAATATTTTTTTAGAAACGAACTAAAATTTACATTTGCTAATTTTGAAAGCGGTATGTTTGCAGACACTAATGCGCGACACAAGTCTTCATTAAAAGTTTCTTGCTCATCAAATTTTTTTGAAGTAGATTGGAAACATTTAGCCATTGAAGTTTGATGTTTTCCTCCTATTTTTCCTTTTTTTGCAATGTGTGAAGCAGTTCTCACATGTTGGTCTATCTGAAATTTCTTCTCACATGCTATCTATAAATAAAAATAAAAACCTTTATTTTAACCCAACCTTTAAAATATAAAAATATACAAGGTGTTTTTGGTTAATCAAATAACTGGTTTGGAAAAAAAACACTCGCTAAGTGTTTTAAATGCAGTATTAATCCACAAATTAGTTTTTGTTACTAACCATTAGTACATCATATAACTTATTTTAAAATTCAACAAAAAATTTTTTTTTGTTAATTCAATTACAATAAAAATAATTGTGTTTTAGAATAGCTGACTTCATAAAAAAAAGTAAAGGTGAAAAATTTTTCTAAATACACACCATTGTATTGTACCATGGACAATTTTTTCTCACTAAAGGAAGCTATTTTTCATTTAAAAACAACTTACGAGTACTAAATTTCAAGTAAATACGTTTATTGGTTTTAAAGTTATTGTTGTTATTAACTAAAAGAATTTAATTTTTTTAAATTTTAACACCCTGTATCTCAATATTGTTCTGAAGCTATTTTCTTGTGGCATTTTAAATTAATTTATATTTAAATGGGAATAAGCCACAATTAAAGGTTAAAATACGTTTATTGACGTTTCAAATTCCACTTCGGAAATCGTTCTCAAAATACAAACGATTTTGTATTTTGTTGGTATTTTGAAAACGATTTCCGAAGTGGAAATTGAAACGTCAATAAACGTATTTTAACCTTTAATTGTGGCTTATTCCCATTTAAATATAAATTTACCCTGTATCTCGAAAAGTAAATAAGTTTGACCCCTCATTAACTATATCGTTTTGTTCAATTTTTCGAGAAGTATCTACAGTCAAACGTTGTAAGTGTCATTTGGAAACACCCTGTATGTATGAAATATTAGATATTTAATAGAAAATATTAGATACTTACAATTTTGCCACAGACTGAACAGTAGATTTTTCCCATATCCATAGACAGCTCTTTATAAGGTTTAATCCAAGTTGAAGCACTGGTTGTTTTAGGCATTATAAAATCACAATCTTCCTTTTTGTTACGCACAACGAGTGTTTACGCTTTGAATATCAAAACAAAAATGATTTACAAATCTGAGCATCAAATTAGAAATGTTTAGGTACCTAATTCAATAAACTGGGAGATTTTGGAAAATCCCTAAATTAGGAACAAAACTATTAGCCGTTTACCTACTGTTAAGATACAATAAATTGTAGATAGATTTGGGGATTAGATCATAAAATGCAAATGAGCGAACCCTTAGCGATTATCCAATAACTGAATGCCTCAGTGACCGAGACTTTCTAAGAATGTTGAGGGCTACTTAAATTGATCTTCTTTGAAATTGTAAATGTTTTGTACCTGTAGAGATTACGTACTTAGATCATTTCTTGATTAAAATGACTACAAAATTTTATACAAGAATTGAAATAAATTGGTATGTTTAAAAATTTTCAAATACAGTATAAAAATCTGAACTTTTATGCACTTTATGCAAACTTTTATACAAATATGCCAAAATATGAAATATTTGCATAAAATATGCACAATATGCAAAATATGCAATATGCATATTTGCCGAAGTCTAATTATAAGATTTTAATTTTTTCAGTAATAGAAACCTTTACTTTTTGCCACCGCTACTTTCTCTTTTTTTTTGGCGACCAGTTAATTTTGACTTGCTGTATCGATAAATAAATTTAAGATATATTATAAGATTTTAATTTTTCCAGTAATAGAAAAAACAAAACGCAATTACCACCATAAATCTACTTTTCAGCTTGTACAGATAAAAGAATGGAATGGCCACACGGTAAAGTTTTAGGTGGAAGTAGTGTTATGAATTACCTGATATTCGTTCGTGGAAATGCTCATGATTACGATAAATGGGAAGAAATGGGAAATCCAGGATGGTCGTACAAAAATATGTTACCCTTGTTAAAGAAAATGGAAGATGCTCATGTTGAAAATAGCGATACGGACTATAGGGGGACCGGCGGCCATTTGTCAGTTAGCGATGTTCCATATAGGACTGAAATGGTCAATTCATTTGTTAATGCATGCCAAGAAGCTGGGCATAAGTATCTCGATTATAATGGAAGGAAACAGTTGGGGGTAATGAAAAGCTATTGTATTTAAGTAAAATGTAAAATCTAGTTAAACTCAGTAATAGCCTAATAAATAATTGATAAATTAATAATACTATTATAGCTAACAATACGTTAAATCAAAACAGTTGCTATTTTTGTTTTCGGCCAATGGTTTTATAAATAGATATATTGAGCTACATTAAAAGCACTCCATTTAAATTTCTTAACCATGGCAGTCTTTTTTTTATTATTATTTTCTTATTATAACGGACTAGCCCCCTTGCTGGTCCGTTTACGATTATATAAGATATTGGATATTTGGTCAAATAATTTTTATACAAAGGTACTGAGTATACAAGGCTAAATTGAATTGTAGCGATAGTATTATGAAACAAAACACACATGTTAACAATAGATACGTGTGCTCTAATTGCTAATTGTATTAATTAATGTGGGTAAACAATTTACGTAATTTATAATAAATATTCTTCTGGCTGTTTTTAAGAATCTTTAAAATTTTAATATTTCACCACAATAGAGTTTGGTGTATTGGTTGTTTTGAATATTGTTGTGATGTATTTATTTTAAATCCTATTCAATTTTTAATTAGAGCATGTGTTTCGGACCCTATCATACAATTTGATAGTTCTTTTTTTGATGTTTACTTTGTGGTTTGAGTGATAATTTAAATATCTGTTGCTGTAGGTTGGTTTTCTCTAAACTTGTGTTAATGGGATGTGGATGTATTAATCACAAAAGAGGACACAGGATATGCAACCTAAAGCATCGTGAAATTAAAATTATGTCAATGACCCTTTTTATTCGCATCTTTTGCATGTTTTGCTGTATATCACGTTTAAAAGATCTCAACTAAATGACTTATCGGGTTAATTATTTTGTAGGTTTTGCCTGTTTTTGTATTTGGTTTCTTTTGAAATAACTATTTAGGAATAATAATGCATAGCTACAGAAACACAGAAGATAAAATTTTCCAACTAAAAAGTCGGAATATACTGATATCTTAAATATAAAATATGATCCAATAAACATCTTATGTTCTTAAACAGACAAAAAGGCCAAAAAGTCAGACATTATGGCCTATAACACAGAAACAAGATCCAATACCAAGAAACGTTTTTATGGAAACATACGAAAGGAAGATAGTAATAATTATAAAAATCCAGTTTGTAACGAAAATATTTTGCCTACCTCAGGCTAAGAACATAGGGGTAGAAATAGGGGACAGAAACTATAGGGGCGAAGATAGGGCAAGCAAAATAAACGCTACTGGTGCGAACGGCACTCAGGGGTTAACTGGAGAGCTGGGGTCGTGAGTAAGTGAGTGACAAGGGGGTTGGATTGGGGTAACTACCAAAAAATGAAATAAAGGGATACTTACATAAATCTCCTGAACAAAATGAATGAAATTGACAGACAAGAAATACCTCTAGCTATTTCAAATGTGACGCCGCTTCGAGAAGACTTCCTGCTGAAGGAAAGAAGGGTTCTACTTTCCTAAAAAGTAAACACACAAAAAAGGTTAGGAGATTTTTCTAAAATAAAGACAAAAAATAATCAGAGAAATAAATCAAACATTTATTTTTGTCTCAAACAAACAGTTATCAAAAATACAGATTGCACAAGAAGCATACTAAATAACATAATAACAAAATTAACAAAAACTTACGTGCTTATCTGTTTACAAAGGAGATTGCTACAAAAATTTTCGAAATGGTTCCTAGGTTATTTATTAATATGGCCAAATTAGATTATTAAAAATTAAAGATATCCTTGTTTATAAAAATATCTTAAAATTGAACCTCATATATGAAATATCTTTTCTATATAATAATCAAATTAAAATTGTTTTACAACAACAGCAGATTTAAGCCAAAATGTCATATGTCAACATAACATTGTAAGACAGAATAAATTATGACATTTTGTTGGCCACGCCTCTAACACAATATAAAACTTTAAATATTACAAATTCTTTTATTTTAATGAAAGCAATTATCAATTATCAAAAATAATGTCTATTCAATTTGGAAAAATTAATATGTTAATTGTTACCTTCATTCACAAACTTTGCCACTTAACTTTGAGAAACTTGCTACTATCTCTGGGTTTGGAGCTGCAAGGACAAAACTCTCAACTGAAACAAAAAGGAAACCATTTCTATACTTAGGAACGAAGATCTGACGTAGATGGGGTTGGATCAAGGAGGCAAACGACAACAAAGCTGGTGGGACATCCTATATAATCATTTTCAAAATTTCATCAGTTCCGGTGTACTACACAAATCTTATGGTTGATATTCTGTTCTAAACTGCATTATTGCAAAAGAGTATTATCCAACCTTTCACCGGTCTTAAGACATTACACACAAAGAATTGGCTGTGGATTTAAAATCCGCAAAACGTCCTTCTCGTTTGAATGCTCTTGCTCGACTCCTATTCCCCTCGGCCGATCTTTCTGTCTCTCGGCTACCCTTTTCAAATCTAAACTGTTCTCACAACAAAATTTCTTGACAAACCGAGGATTTACACTTGAATCAAAACAACTTTTTTAAATTAGTAGAAATAACACATATTATATTGATTATTTTAACTTCGTAACTCGATTTTTTCTTTGAAGGATTTGAATGTAAATAAAGACAAACAGATTTATGTATATAGTCCAGGAGTTATTAGAAAATTTTTAATACATAAATATTTCGTAGTTAAAAAAAATTTAAAACGCTACAAGTTCTGTCGGATAAACTAAAAATATTTTCCAAACCTTTCTGTATAGAAAATTCTTTTAAAGTAAAATTGTGGCTTACCCCAAATAAAACTATTAAATTGCATTTAGATGCCACAAGAAATTAAATTCAGAACAATAAAAGGAAATTATTTGTTAAAAATATCTCTGATTTTCATTATAAAAAGAATAAGCTCAAAAACCTTAAAGTTAAATAAACTGAAATCAGGTAATTGAGTATGTCTGACGAATTTTTTAAAGGTGTTAAAAACCTGATTTTTTAAGCCATTAGTTTTTCAACTAAAAATCGTTTCGAGTAAAACAATTTTACTTCTATCCATTTTTACCGTAGATATGATTTTTCTTAAGATCTGTAAGAATAGGATTACACATAGGTATTTGTAACGTTAATTTTTCCTTATTAAGCTTTCTTTAACAACCCCCGAAGGTATTTTTACAATAATCTAAGCTCTGACCCAATACAACCAACCTAAACTATTTTTATAGAGTTCTCAACTGATTTTTGTAGAATTTGAAAATTGATATAAAATTTTAATTTTTTTCATATTATAAATATAATAACTATATGGCTTGCGTAGCGCAAGCGGTAGGATGCTTGCCTCGCATGCCGGTGGTCCGGAGTTCGAATCCTACCGCCGGCAAGAACAACTAGACATTTTTAAAAATGTCTATAGGCCCCAGGTCGACTCAGCCTGAATAAAATTAGAACCTTGGGTAAAACCAGGGGTAATAATAGGCGGTTGAAGCGTAGCACTGGCCATGTTACCTTTCTTGTATACCGTAGGCCCTAGATATAGCAGACTACCCTGCTATACTCCCAAAGCCGCGAAGCGGTATAAAACGGGAGACTATTATATTAATAACTATATTCTGTCACGTGTATCTATACAGCTTATGTTTTTTCCATATTTTAGGTATCGTACATTCAAGCTACTCTAAGGAACGGTCTACGCTGTAGCGCCGAAAAAGCTTACATTCGTCCAGCAAGCATTAGAAGTAATTTAAAAATCAAACTAAACTCACAAGTCACAAAAATATTAGTTGATAAAAACACAAAAACAGCATATGGAGTTGAATACCTTTATAGAGGTAAAAGGTATTATGTGCGCGCTAAAAAAGAAGTTATTTTATCTGCTGGAGCCCTAAATTCTCCGCAAGTTCTAATGCTCTCTGGAATTGGACCTAAAGATCATTTAAATGAGCTTGGTAAGCACGTATATAAATTATTTAAGTTATATATATATATATATATATATATATATATATATATATATATATATATATATATATATATACAACACAAAGTTGATTTTAATGAAGTTAAGATTCTTGGCAATAAACGCAATATCGTTAAAAGACAGTTTTTGGAAATGTGTTCAATACTTAAACACCCTAACGCTCTCAATAAGAGAACGAACATTAGTAACTTGAGTCAAGTTTATCATGCCTTAATATTACAGAATTAGGCTTAATATGTTGTTTACTTTAAAAATTGTCCCTTAAGGTGTAGTTTCTATCATATTTTCATATAAATAATTTCAAATAAAATAAAATAAAATAATTTCTTACTTTACTTACTTAGATTTATTCAACTTACATTTTATTAATTATTTTGTCAATGTTACTTTTACATATTTAAATAATTGTTTCTGTTCAAATAATTTAATAAAATTTAATAATAAAATAGATTAAGAGAATCTATAATATTCTCAGTTCCAAATGTATGAACCTTGGACTGAACTTTATATATATATATATATATATATATATATATATATATATATATATATATATATATATATATATATAACTGGGACGTCATAGGAATCAGCGAAGTAAGACGGAAAAGTAAAGAGCTATTGGAATTAGCGTCAGGAAACACATTCTACTACCGAGGCACATCAACAGGTAGAACAGGCGGTATTGGATTTCTAATCAACTAAAAATGGAATCAAAGAATAGTAGAAATAACTGGTATCTCAGATAGAGTAGCTAGCTTAAACTTACAACTATCAAAGAGATACAATGTATAAATTAAACAAATATACGCCCCAACGATTACTCACACTGACGAAGAAATAAAGGAACTCTACAGTAACATGAATGAAGCATTAAATAACAATAAAAGTCATTTCAAGTATTTAATTGGCGACTTTAATGCAAAGTGGGAAAGAGAAACGACAAAGAACAAGTCGTGGGAAAGTATGGAGTTGGTGATAGAAATAAGGGGGAAGAAATGCCAGGTGCAAATACATTCTTTAAAAAAAATTGAAGAGAAAATGGAATAGGGTAGCACCAAATGGAATCACTGAGTCAATGAAATTGACTTCGTTCTAACCAACAAGATTGCTACAATAAAAGATATCAGTGTAATAAATAAATTTCAAACAGGCAGCTATCATAGACTAATCGAAGCAAAAATTGTTCTAGATCTAAACCTAATAATAATAAAACTAATCACAAAACCAAGAGTAACCAGTTTAAATATTAACAATCTAAATTAAAACTCAGATCACTACTAAAGAACAATTGATGAAAGATTACATGACCAAATCGACAGCTCTTAATGAATGGAAATCATCCTTGATAGTTCCAAAGAAATCGGAGGCCTGCAACAACAAAATGAACATAAGAAGCTGTCTGATAAAACTAAGGTAATGCTAAAACAACGAAAGGACATGAAAGTAAGTAGCGACATACAGAGATTACATGATACTCAACTTTGTAAGACAATAAGGAAAAGTATTAAGGAAGACATAAGACAGTACAATGAAAGACTGGTAGAAAATGCAATTGAAAACAGGAAAAAACTATAAGAAAACGAGAAAAGCATTAATCATTGGAAAGAAGCAAATCGTTGCTCTAACTAACGAGAACACCAGAATGACAGACATAAATAAAATAAAACAACTCGTGACTAAATTCTACAGCGAACTATACAAATACCCTGACATACTTAAAGAAGTAATCGGTAACCAAGACGATGTATCAGAAATCCTTCCGGAAGAAGTAGAATCAACAATTACAAAATACGCTTACTGGAGCTGCTTAAATACGCTGACAATAAAACCTGGAAAATCTTAGCAGGTATATTTACGAACTGCCTGAGATCGAGATGCATACCAGACCACTGGAATGCAGCAAACATAATTTTCATTCAGAAGAAAGATAGCAAAGAGGATATCAAAAACTACAGACCTATAAGTCTACTACCAATTCGTATACAAGAAATTTTATGAAATTAAAAGAAGAACACAACTGGCATGGGGCGCTTTCGGCAAACTAGCATATATCTTGAAAAACACCTCCATTCCTGTAAACTTAAAGAAAAAGGTGTATAACACATGGATACTACCAGCTTGTACCTACGGCTTGGAGACAGTAGCCCTTACCAAAAATCTGCTAAAAAATTAGAAACAACGCAAAGAGCAATGGAACGAATCATGCCTGGAATATCACTGAGAGACAAGATTATAAACACCGAGATAAGACGTAGAACGAAGATAAGGGATATTGTGGAAATAATTATATATATACCCGGTATTTAGACGGCACACGCCCTTCCGGTAGGGATCTATGGAGGAGTATCACCAAGCCGCAAGCCCTTATCTCTTGCCGTACTGCTCCACCATAGGCCGATCAGATACCAGCATATTCTAGACTAAGCCGCAGATTCATTTAGAATTTTAAACTGCTGCGTTAGCCTTTTTGTTTTCTGTACACCGAGCTGGGGATTTGAACTGACATCTCTCGCAGTGAAGCGAAGGAGAAGCCAGCCGCCCAGCCCGCTTGGCTATCCGATCGACTTGTGGAAATAATTACAAAGATGAAATGGCGCTGAGCAGGTCACGTAGCCCGATATAATGACAACAGGTGGACACGGAGAATTCTAGAATGGAGACCCAGGACGACAACAAAGAGCATGCGAAGACCTCAAAAAAGATGGGTAGATGACATAAGAGCAGTGGCAGGCAAACAGTATATTAGATTGGCGCAAGATCCAAGATCGAGAAAGATGGAAGCAATTGGGAGAGAACTACATTCGGGAGTGGATGGAAAATGGTTGACAAAGAGAGAAAGAGATTAGAAAAAGTGTTTTGTGCATACAACTCTTGATTCAACTCTTCGGGCTTCCACGTTTTGTTGTTGTCAAAATGCAGGCTATCTAATTGTCTTGTAATATGTTTAAAATCCTCATATGATTTAATGTCTTTCTTTAACCGATCAAGTTTTCTTTGAAATTCTATTACTCTATGTATGTACTCGATGGGATTCATATTACTACTAAATATGTCCTATGTAGAATGTCACATTTTATGACAAGGCGACATCTTGACCAACACATAACTGTCACGTTCTGCGTCGAATGTCACGTCCTGCGTCGAATGTCACGTGACATTTCACATTCTACGTCGAATGTCACGTCCTGCGTTGAATGTCACGTGACATTTCACGTTCTACGTCAAATGTCACGTCCTGCATCGAATGTCACGTCATTTCGCGTGACATTTCACGTTCTACGTCGGATGTCACGTTCTCTTAGGCACTGTACGGAAAAGAAGAAGAAGAAGAATGTTCATACTGATCGTTGACATGGCTTCTGTGTGTGTCACCAACGCTTTCATTTGACACCTCATACGTCAAAATCATGCCAATAGCAACGAAGATACGTTTTAGCGCCCATTTGGCAATGCTGCCATCTTTGTTTTTTATGTCAAAGTATTCCCCGTCTCCTCCCCGTTCCAACGAGCCCTCGTACGTCACGATCGAACCAATAGAAACAAAGATATGACGTAAAGACCTTTTGGCATGCTCCGATGCGCACGGCACATACTGCGTTCAACCCCATTTTTCGTCCCCGTTCCAACGAGCCCTCGTACGTCACGATCGGACCAATAGAAACAAAGATACCTAATAATGACCTTTTGGCATGCTCCGATGCACACGGCACATATTTCATTCAACCCCATTTTTCATATCCTTTCCAACGAGCCCTCGTACGTCACAATCGGACCAATAGAAACAAAGATATGACGTAATGACCTTTTGGCATGCTCCTATGCGCACGGCACATACTGCGTTCAACCCCATTTTTCATCCCCTTTCCAACGAGCCCTCGTACGTCATCCTACGTTAAGCCGTTTGGAACTTACGACCGGGGGTTGCGATTTTAGGGGTTGCGATTTAGGGGTTGTGCTCAGATATACGTTGTCTATCTACTTCATTTATTACCTTAGAAGAATTTAGTCTGTAGTTCTTTGGAAATAAACCAAAATCACTTAGTAATCAGGACCAAATTAAAGAAGTTATTAAAAACAAACAAAAACCTTCTCGAAACTAGATTGCAGATCGCAAAGACAAAATAAGCAACAAAACTAAGCAAATAATGAAAGAAAGGAGACAACTACTTGCCGAAAATATACTATAGTTAAGTATATACTATACTCAAGAACACGTAGAACTAAATAAATCAATTAGAAACGAATTTAATTTTGACTTCAGAAAATTAAACGAGAAATTAGTAGAGCAAGTCATAAAAAACAACAGAGGCTTAAAATGTCTAAAAACAACACTGGATGTTCAGAATATTATCAAAATTCAAAGCAGCAATAACAAAGAGACTTGTACAAGTCGCAAAGCCAGCCTAATAAACCAACAAAATAGAACATTAAAAGAAAAATAAAAAACGTGGGATCAAAGGTACTACAAAATATAGAGGGATTCAAAGTAGAAGGATATTTAAAAAAAATAAACAATAATAAAGCTCTAGGAAACATGGTATGGTTGGCAAGTTCTTGAAAATACGCAAAACAATAACAACCCTAATACTAACAAAAGTTATTTAACATAATTTTTTTTTACCTGACTATTTGTTTCTATATTTTATTAGACCAAAATCGGCAGAATCATATCCTGTGTAGTTTACTACACCGTAAACACCTACTAAGTTATGTTTTGTTTTATTTTTATATTTTTAGGTATCCCGATGCTAAAAGACTTGCCAGTTGGTGAAAAAATGTATGACCATGCTACGTTTCCAGCTATTATGTTTGAGGTAAATCAAAGTATTGTTCTAAATGCTGTTACAGGCTTTTTTAATCCATTAAATTATATTGGGGTTATCGCAGATGCAGGATTGTTTACTTCGATAGGTAGGTAAAACACTTTATTCCTGTGTTTCGCTTCTTTATTAATATTTTATAGTGTTTTTGATTCTTATATACTCGAAATTCAATAGAATTGTCACTATTTATTTGCATATTGTAGTCAGAGTTAGGCTATTGTTCGCTTTTAAAATTTATTTAAATGGATAAAATGGATGGCAGTGAACGAGAACGAAAGAAAACACCCTTTTTCAAAATCATGACTGCCTGGGACTGGCAGCAGCTAGCACGACTTTGCTGTCGTTCTAAAACATTCAATGTAATTAATATGGAACTAAATGACTTCAAGGATTTTAAAATTCTTTACAACAACAACTGTTCACCTTTTATTATAAGGAAACAAACTCAACAAAATACAGACTTTCGCATGTCAGATGTTGTCCACTTGCAAGTACGCCGCGATAATGTAGGATTACTTTTTTTTTCAAAACTACCTTTAATTCGGAAAAATTTCAATCTGTTGATCTTAACAGAAATACTAGGCGTGTTGTGTTTCCTGCGGTCCTGCCTGTGATTAGCGATAAACCAAAGGAAATATCTAAAAAAAATACACACATCTGCAAAGTTTGCTCACCTGGGTGCCAAGTGAATTTCAAAATTGTATAACCATGTCAATCCTTTCTTCTCAACTTATTTTCTGATTTCGTCTACCCCCCTAACTCTTGATCTTCCTCGTTTGTTTTTCCCTTGCACTCTCGTTTCAAACACTCGTTTTGTTAATCTTTCATTTGACATTTTACACACGTGCCCGAACCATCTTAGTTGCCCCTCTACTATTTTTTCGTTTATTGGTTGTAGTTTTAGGTTTTGTCTGATTGTTTCGTTTCGTATTTTGTCTGTTCTCTTTCTGTTTGCTATTTTCCTCGAGAAACTCATTTTCATAGCATTGACTCGAGATCTTTGTCTCCCAATAAATGTCCATGACTCGCTATTATACATGATTGTAGGTCTAACTACTGATTTAACGACTGCCGTTTTTACCTTCTCCGGTATTTCTTTTTCCCCAAAAATGTTGTTTTCATAGTGTTAAATAAGTTTCCTGTTCGTCCCATTTTCTCATTTATTTGATATTTAAAATGTTCCACTTGTTCTAGTTGTTTTCCGTTTAATTGTATTTCGTGTGTCTTTCTCTTATTTGAAATTATCATTGTTTTTGTTTTCTCTGTATTTATTTTCATTTTTATGTTTGACAGTTCATCTTATAGGATTTCAAGGTTGTTCTGTAGGTCTTCTCTGTTTTCTGCTATCAAAACCATGTCGTCTGCAAATAAAAGCTCTGATAGTTGAGTCTGTTTTATTTGCCAGTATCCCAATGTTAGTTTTCTCATTTTTCTCCTGGTTTTCTTTATTGCTTCATCCAGTACCACTGATGAAGCAGTGGGCTCAACACGCATCCCTGTTTGACGCCTTGACGTGTAGTAAATTCTTCGGATTCCTCGTTGTTGGTTCTCACCGTATTTGTAATATTATCGTACATATCCTTTATTATATCAATTGTTATCCTGTCAACTCCTCTTTCCTTTAATGTCCTCCATGCGTCCTTTCTTTGTATTCTGTCAAACGCCTTTTCCAGATCAATAAAGCATATATGTATTTCTCTATTTTTATTGATTACTTTCTCACTTACTTGTCTTATTGTAAATATGTGGTCTTGCGTGCTTCTGTCCTTCCTGAATCCACATTGTGTATCTTCCATAGTTGGTTCTATTTGGGTTTTTATTCTTGTTTCTATTATTCTTGCGAATACCTTCCCAGCAATACTTGATAAAGTAATACCTTGGTAATTATTACAGTTTCCCTTGTCGCCCTTTTTGTGTATTGGTAGTATAATGTCTTTCTTCCAGTCCTGTGGTATTTCTGCTCTCTTTATTATATCATTCATTAGTTCTTTCATGCTGTGCACTCCCTCTATTTCCATGAATTTTATCATTTCCGGGGTGATATGATCCTTGCCTGGTGGTTTGCCTAATTTAACTCTTTAAATTGCCTTTTCTAGTTCCTCTGTTGTTATTGGTTCTACTTTTTGTTCTTCATTTATTTCTTGTATCTTCACTATGTTGTCTACGTCTGTATGAGTTAGCTCTTTGAAATGTTCTCTCCATCTTTCCATTATTTGGTTTTCTTCTGTTATTACCTTTTTATTCTTGTCTTTTATATTCGGCATCACGTGTTCTTTCTTTTGTCTGAGCTGTTTTAATGCGCCATAAAGGAGTTATTGATTTTTCTATAATTATTTGTCATTTTAAGTCCAAACTTTTCCCATGACCTTTCTTTTACTGCTTTCACAGCTATTTTTAAATCTTTCCTTTTTTTTATATGCCCTATAATCTTCAGGGCGCTTTGTACTTAGATATCTCTTCCATTTTTCTTTTTTGTTCTTTACTTTCCTTCGTATTTCGTCCATCCACCATTTAGTTCTCCTCATGCTATTATGTGCTATTTTTGTCTTCCCGCAAATAAGTTTCCTCAGCAAATAATTTACTCTTTATATTTCTTTTAATATGCTCTCCTGTAAAATTTCAATTTTGTGAGTTAATACAGTTTAGCTATGAGGTACAGATATATATTATTGTTTGTAAGAATTGTTTGTTTGGCTCGATATTATTGTGAAACAATAATAAAATATTAACATTGACTAAGATACAAATTTTCAATTATTCTATTAACAAATCGTTTAAAGGATTTAGTAACACTGTTTTTAATTTTGAATATGTCACAGGAGGAGTCGAAGCAATTAATTACATAAAAACTAAATATTCAAAAGATCCTAATCCTGGCTATCCTGATATGGAACTACTAATGATTGGAGGAGCTCTGAGCACCGATTTTGGTTTTGTTTTTAGAAAAATATTCAATATTCCGCCAAAGGTGTACAACAGACTTTTTGGTCCATTGGAAAATAAATACGTTTATCAGGTAATAAATAACGTCTGTTAAAGTTTTTCGTATTTTTTTATTGGTACCCCATTTTGCTTATTTAAAGTACGCCTCAGCGTGTTTAAATTTAACTTTCATTACATTTTAAAAATTTTAATCTTTAAAATAAATGTGAAAAGTATAGTTGGTATTGTTTCAAATATTTATACTAACGTTTTTAAATCAATCTGTACACTCTGCAATTTCGAATGGATAGCCCACGAGCAAGCAGAAATTGTTCATCTGTATGTGTTACCTTTTGCTCTTCCCATCCATTTAATTGTTCGATTATTTTTTACAAGCGTCTTCTGATATTTGCGGTATTAACTGAGACTCTGGTTTAATGTTCAAGTAATAATTGTTAGAACTCATTTTTAAACAACATACAACCAGTAATAACAATTAATCTTATATGACAGATTGCAAGTTAATTTTAAAGAAGACACCACCTATACGGCACTCACTATTTCAGGTACTAACTGCCCACTAAATAGGGGTACACGTAAACTCATAACCAATTAGTATAAATTCCCCCGTATATAGTACAAACTTATCACCGCAGTTAAAACAGGTATTTTAAACTAGACCCAAAGAGATTTGCAAACTGGTCACTGGCCTACTCGCATACTGTAGCAGGTAAACGGTTCCAAACCTCTAAGGTTTAATAACTTGAAAGATTAATCCAAGTCCGAATGCAAAAAAAATCAAGTTGGGGAGTATTTAAGATATAACCGGAAATAATACATGCTCACAAATATTTTAATTAAAAAATTCACTATTAAAAATTTATGCAGCTAAATTTTCAGATTTCAAACTTGTTTAGATTGACAGATACGTCTAATAGACCACTCACTGTGAGACACCCGATATATTTTTAAGCAATTTGCTTAAAATAATTTCTGAATATAATAGATTACCAAGTAAACAAGAAGTGTAACAGGTAACAGGCATTCTACCGCATTAGAAGCCATCGCCATGGGGCAAAAATGCTGGTGAACAGTAGTTTATCTGTATGATGTGATGAGTTTACCGATCTCCAAAGAATGCCTGTGATCAATTTGCTATATCTCGACAGGTCTAATAATTTTATGGGGGGCTAATAAGTGATGAGTTCGTACACGTCCCTAAATAGAAAGGATCCCGGACGGATCCATTCGTACCCTCCCTACTCCTAAAGATATGCGCTAATCCGCATCCAGCCGGTGTCCTGCACGCGAGTACTGGAAGGTTAAAAATTTAATTTTAACTAGAATCAACTGTGGCTTAATTCAACATAAACATAATGTTTAGCTGAGTTAACACATAAAGTCACAAAAAACAGTTTAAGTAACTTTTTACGCAATATGCATATTCAAATAGAAGATAAATAGATGCAATTGTATTCTAACATATCAAGATTATTTAATTCATGGTCACCTGAGAAAACTACGTATCTAACGAATCACGTCAACTGTATTGAGTTCGCAATTATTTTTCTTGAATTTTGTATGTATCGTAGCTAGATAATAGATGTCATTAATACATTTCGTAATAGGTCTAAGGTCTAAGATATCAACTCATCCATAAGTATCTATTATTTTAAAATATTTTGTATTTTTTCACACTAGTTTATTTACAACCCAAATTAGATTAAAATATATTACATTTGACATATGTATCACTGACAGATTTACCTGAAGATGTTCTCTCTTATAGCTAGAACCTATATAAGATGTATTTTTTCTTTATTTTAGGTAACACCAGTTTTACTCCATCCGGAATCATACGGTTCTATTAAATTAAACAAATCAAACCCCGAAGGTGCTCCCTTGTTTTATGCTAACTATTTTTCCGATCCAGAGAATCATGATATCAAAACTTTCATTGAGGGAATGAGAGAGCTTCAGAGGATAAATTTGATGCCGTCTCTGCAAAAGGTTGGAGCCAAACTGGTCGATATACCAGTTCCAGGTTAGTTTAAAAATGATATTGGACTGTCATCAAATCAAAATCTGCTTAGGATGTTTAGTTATGTTCATATAAAAATAAGAGGCAGATTGTGTCAATAGATAACCCACCTGGGTCTGTTTATTTTGTTTATTGGTGTTGGCATTATACTTTTGCAGCTTATTTTTGATAGTATGATGATGTGATGCTCTTCAGAGAATGTGGGACAAACAGAGAAGAGATGACATTTTATGATTTAGTAACTTTTGTATGAAACACGTTAAGACAACTGTGGTTCTTACCTTTTTATGAATAAGGATAATTGTACAATGGGATCTGTAAACCACAGATAAACAATCTTTTCCTATTCGCGAGCAAAGTTCGATATGATATATTTAGTTAGTAATGGTAACAAGGTGAAATTTTCTCCACGATATCATTGTATTTGTCCTGCAGCTAGTTGCTAGTAGAAATTATGTGCATGTATATGCTAGTCATGTATAGTCATGTACATGCTAAAATAAGATTTCATAACAAAGCAAGGCTACATGCCCATTAATCCAGAGCACAGAGTCACCTTCTCTGTCGCTTATTAGATAAACACCAATCTGGAGCGTCCACGACGCGGGTGTGGACATCTGTTACTTCAGTAGGCCGGAGGGAATAGATACTTAGGTTTAGATTGAGGCTCAGTTCTGTGGGATATCACATGGACCGCTACATAGGGATACGAGTGAATACCACAAAGCGGAGAAGAACATATTTAGTATTGCGGAAATGGCGAAAGTGAAAACAATGGATTACAGGGATGATATAAAATCAAACTGACAGCGTGTGACCAAAATTGGACGGTTGTCAACAGCGTCTGTATCCATAATGGATGACCATTACAAAACTCGTCAAAATGCAAGGCAAGCGTAACGTTTAGATTGCTATTATCCCAGTATCATGTCAGATTTGAAGAAAGAGCGGAGTTACTTTAGGTGAGTAGAATGAACCATTAAGAATTTCACACTGGTAGAGTATCAGTCAGTCCCAGGGTACCAAAAATTTGACATATTTGTGAAAACAATCTAGTAGATATATATCACTAATAATTGCACTAAAAATATTAAAATGGTAATAAAAGTCAATAAGATCAATTGGGGTATAGTTAGAGTCTCAGAGATTAGAGAGAAAGGAGAAAGCGTAACCACCTTAAAATCCGGTCACATTTTTTATGATGTCGGAGAGAACGATTGGAATCTTTATTATTAAAAAATAGCTAAGAATACCATATCAGTAAAAGCAGTCTCCACAGGAGTTATACTTGCAAAATTATAACTAAACACATGTTACTCCATAAAGATTCTTCTATGCACCAACATCGGGTCACATGGAGGAAAAAATAGAACAGTTTTATGATGGTTTGTAGACAGCTGTTAAAAAAGGCCACGTAAATTTCACGATAGTATGTGGCGATTTTATTACCAAGAAGTAAAAACCGATCCAATTAAAAATGCACTTGGAAATTTTGGCACAATGAAAGAGGCAAAATGCTCCTAAATTTCGTGTTGAAAACCAGTTTATATTTAATGAATAGTTTCTTCTAGAAAAATATCCATACAAGATGGACTCGGAGGTGCACCGATATTAAGACTAAACACGAGATCGACTTTATCATCACGGACAAAAAACACATATTTAAATTTTCGGTCGCAAGCGATCATAGGATGGTCCGCGTAACTGTAGAAATTAATATTAAGTAAGAACATTGAAGATGATAAAAAGTAAAAAATTTAAACCTTGGGTCAGCTCAATGAATGAACTTTACTTTAAAAATATATAAGCAGTAACTTACTCAGGAACACAACAAAAAGAGTTGTAAATAACCTAAACGAAGAAATAGTAGATACAATAACACAAGCCAGAGAAAAGTTCGGTCTTAAACATAAAAAAGAAAAAAATACTAAAGAAACAAAACAAAAAATGGAGGATCGTATAGTACTGAATATACAGCAAATGTTGAATCACAAAAAATAAACACCATAAATAAAGAAATCTGTAAAATATTGAGAAGGGTCATTTGAAAATACAAGAACGAGAAAATTATAAAAACTATAGAAGAAAACAAAAGCATAAAAGCATTGAGAAGAAAAATCGAAAATGACAAATAGGAAATCTACCAACTTAAAAATAAAAATGAAAATATAGTCTCAAATTTATAAGGCATATTACGTAATGGTGAAAAGTTTCTATAGAACATTATACTCCTTTTACATATAGCTCACTTCTGCGGCAGTGAACAGGTAATTGAGCAGGGAAGTTGGCAGTTTGAGTATGTAAATACGTCACTCGCGCTGCCATTACTCATGCCCTGCCGCTATCGTACGCTCCCTTTGTGGGCGGTTTTTTTAACGGAAATTAAAGGACTTGCAGTGCGAGTGACAGTGACTGTTTACATGCTGCTCGCTGTCTTGTTGGTGCACAGACTTAGTTGTTTATTGTTTGGTAAATTTTTCGTTAACTATGGTTTAGTGGAGCAATGACCACGTGCTAAAGGTTTTAGAGCTATGTGCTAGTGAGAGATTTTTGTGTGATTCTTCACATAAAGACTACAAAAAAAGAGCAACATGTACCTGATGTGGTTTGTCCTTTAAATTTGAATTTGGTCCTTTAAAACTATATTAATTGCTTTATAAACTTTCGACACAATCAGCGAAATTGCTGGCGATGCTACTTTAAATAAATAATGCAAACATTGTTAAGTGTTCCCAGTGGCCAAATATCGTATTGATATTGCCAAGCGTATTTTTGGTGGTATTGAAATTCTTACTTTAGTCTATTTTTTTATCATGGGCTCAATGTTTTGAAGCAAAAATTCAAAATCTATGCGTGACATTCTGTAGAAGTTAATAAATTCTCTGAATTCATCCGAAGTTAGTTCATTGAAAAAGGTCATATTTACTTTGTAAAAAAATATTTGAAGCCATTTTTAGATTATTATTCAAATAAAAGTTTATTTAGACATCGACATTTTTTTTCTCATTCGTTTTTAAAACGTTAAGATAATAAATCCGTAAAATAGTTTCGAAACACAATTCAGATAACTGCCTTAATCTGGAGCCTTCTAAAAATTGCAAGACATAGCCAGACGTTGATAAAGATGTTAAAACGGATTTAATATCAGATGTCGCTATTGCGTCCGTTTCGAAGCCATTTTATCGTTGCTTCCCAAAGACAGAAAAGATTAATTTTCACGTTGAGAACGCCTATGAATAACTGTTCTGATGAGCTTTATTAAAGCGAAATACGTATCAACAGATACATAGACGATTTGTACGTGAAATGAAATCTTGACTGTCTTTTTAATTTTAATTTTATTGTTAAGATAATATTGTAAACTTATAAAGCAAACAGAGCTGTCGCCGTTTAATTTCTATGCTCTCCATTGCTGATGGTACACTGATGTAGCACTGTGGTAACTGTCTGTAAACAGTCATTTGCCTTAACGCTGCCGTGGAATTATTTCGGGCAGGACAGTGGGCAACGCGAGTAGCAGCAGCAATGGCTGCATGTAAAGGCGATATTATTATCAAAGTCAAGTTATTTAAGACTCATCGAAAAACCAATATGATAAGTACAGAATGTAGGATCAGAGGATATACTAGATATATCATGGGAGGAAATTCAACATGTTCTCAAAAATATGTAAAAAATGGAGCTCCTGAGAAGATGGAGTAGTTATTAAGACCATTATATTACGAGGTCCACTTTTGATGTCACGAATCCAAACACTTTTTAATGTCCGTATAATAAAAATATTTCAAATAAATGGAAAAATTCGGTTTAGATTGTAAAAAAGGAGATACATTATTAGCTTACTTAAAAACCTTTACAATCTTTTTACTTGAATACTGACAAACCGTTTGGAAGTAAAACTTGATTTCTACCAGTCAGAAAAACAAGCAGGGTTTAGATCAGGCCGCGGAAGAAATAACCATCTGCAGTTCTTAAAAATACTATATTAGTCGATAAGTATATCAAATAGAATAGATCCCTAAATTTTATGTTTGTTGACTTCCGCAAAGTACTTGACATAGTGGAAACAGTCGCTATCTTAAAAGCACCATCAAAATGTAGAATAGGCTACAAGTATGTGCATTTTATTCGAAATATATACGAAAATGCAATAATATTGCATGACTGAGAAGATAAAAATTAACAGAGGGGTAAGACAAGGAGATACTTTGTCGCCAAAACTATTTATAGCAGTCATGAAGAACACATTTAAACAATTAGAATGAGACTTATTTGCGATGTTAATATCAATGCACGGAAACTAAATTATCTCCGATAAGCTGATGACGTTGTTTTCATAACAGACCACTTAGAAGAAACCAGAGTTATGCTATAGCATCTACAGCAAGTAACACAGAGAATCGATTTAAAGATAAACTATGGTAAAATAAAAATGATGCCGAATCTCGTCCCCAATAAGCTAATTCTTCTTCTTCGTCTAGCCATTCACGTCCACATCTGAACATAAGCCTCTTCAAGTCTTCCTTTCTATTGTTTTTTATTGTACGCTACTTGTAGCCAATTTTTCCCGGCAGTCCTTTTCAGATCATCTGTCCATCTCATAGGAGGTCTGCCTCTGGGTCTTTTGTGTTGGTATGGTCTCCAGGTTAAAATTGATCTGTGCCATTTGTTTAGATCGCTCCTAGCTACATGTCCAGCGTATTCCCATTTCAACTTTAATGATTTTTGCACCACATCGGTGACTTTTGTTTTCTGTCTTATCCATGTATTTATTTTCTTGTCCTTAAGTGATATACCTAGCATTGCTCTTTCCATCGCGTGTTGAGTGACTCTAAGTATATCTATATTCTTTTTTGTGATTGTCCAAATTTGTGCCGCATAAGTTAATATCGGAATAATGCATGCATAAAAAACTTTAGATCTAAGATGTAATTGAATTTGTTGATTTCTGAGTATATAGTTCAGTTTACCGAATGCTGCCCAAGCTAACTTTCTTCTTCTTTTTATTTCTTCAGTTTGAATTTCCCTATTTAGTATTATTTTTTGTCCTAAATATATATATTCTTCAACTTTTTCTATAACTTTATCGTTTATTATTGTCACTGTGTCTTCGGAGTGCATGACTTTTGTTTTATAAGCTAATAGTAATCGAGAAATTGTCCATTGAAGTTGTGGAAGGATATATCTGTTTCGGCATGAAATAATATTAATGCGAGACAACCAAACATGTGAGCTACTCAGAGGAGTAGGTTTACGTTGGGGTGTATTCGGAAACGTGTCTTTTAACAATAGATAAATCATGGCTGATTGATGAAGATTATGCTAAAATATTCACCAAGTTTTCTTTGGTCTGTATGATTAACATTCTGAAATGGACATTGCTCTATTTTCTCAACTATAGAAAAGTTATATTAGACGATGTTCTTCATTCGGGAAATCATTTCGAATATAAGGCTTGAGCATTTCGATTTTTTTCTTACATTTACCATAAATCAACAACATATTAACGTATTCATTAGGTGTAAATAGGACTCACACTTTTATTACTGTATGAACTTACAATATTTTAAAATTTTGTAGTAAAACTGCAAACTACGTATTAGAGACTGGACACAAAAAATGACATTAGTTGTCAAAAAACAATTTAACTACAATCCAAGCCCAACTTGTTTTCGTTTGAGTATGTGAAACTAGGTAAAAATTAAAAGTAGGTCAGTTTTAAGTTATAGTTTGTTACTATTTCTTCCCTTAACTGGGAAAATATCGAGCTTACGAAAAAAAATTTGCAAAGAAGAAATTGTACGAAATCGCAATTGCAATGATTTCAGTTTGTATCATTTTTGTCGAGAAGTTTAAAATAACAGAGATATTTAGTCAAAAATGTGCTCCTTTAAATTCAAGATGGCGACTGCTATATTCACTTGCGATTTTAAATTTAGACTACAAATGACCACCTCTAAAGATTCTTCTTCTTCCTATGCCGTCCCCATTAACGGAGGTTGGCGACCACATTTTTAAAAGTTTCTCTGTCTTTTGCAACGTGGAATAATTCGTCTACAGTCATGTTTGTCCTGTCTCGAATATTTCGCAGCCATGGCTTCCTCTTTCTACCTATTCCCTTTTTACCATCGACTCTACCCTGCATGATGACCTGCAGAAGACTATATTTATCATTTCTTAGTGTGTCCAAGGTATGCAGTCTTGCGTACTTTTATTGTTCTCAACAATTTTTTGTCTCGACCCATCCTTCTCAGCATGGCAGTCCATGGAATTCTCAAAATTCTCCAGTATATCCAAAGTTCAAAGGCTTCAAGCTTCTTAACCATTTGCGCTTTTAATGTCCATGTTTCTACCTCGTACAATAGTTGCGACCAGACGTAACATTCAACAAACCTTAGTCTCAGCGCAGTATTCAGATTTTTGTCACAGAACAATTGCTTGAAGTTTAAGAACGCTGCCCTTGCCATTTCTATTCGTACCCTGATCTCTTGGCCTGGATCTAATTCTGTGTTGATGTAAGCTCCCAGATATTTATATTTTGTCACTCTCTCTATTTGCTGTCCACCAACAGTTAGTTGTTTATTATTTATTGGACTCCTTGATACTGTCATAAATTTGGTCTTATCTGTGTTAATGTCCCATAAGTCCCATTTAAATGCATTCACTATTTATTGCATCTAGTAAAGTTTGTAGTTCTTCTATACTCTCAGCCATAATTACCGTGTCATCTGCAAATATCATGGTGTTTATGATTTCTCCACCAATTCTTATTCCCTCTTTTCTTTCCCATAAGGCTTTTCTGAATATGACCTGTGAGTACACGTTAAAAAGCGTCGGAGACAAGACGCATCCTTGCCTAACGCCTCTCGCAATCGGTATATTATTTGTTTCTATATCGTTCACCTTTACTACTGCTTTTTGGTTCCAGTATATAGCCTTAATAAACTCAATGTCTTTTTTGTCTAAATTGATGTTTTTTAATTCATCTATTAGTTTCTTATGCTGCACACGGTCAAAGGCCTTCCGAAAGTCTATGAAGCATACATAGGCACTCTTGTTATATTTCCGACATTTCTGCAAGAGTATCGTCAACACAAATAATGCCTCTCTTGTACCCATGCCTCTGAAGCCAAACTGCGTTTCATCTATCTGCTCCTCACATTTCTTATAAATTCGGTTTTGAACAATTTTCAAGAGAATCTTTAAAGGGTGGCACATTAGGCTTATCAATCTATACTCATTACATGATTTGGGATTGTTGTTTTTTGGTAGAGGTAAAAAAATCGATTTAAGCCATTCTTTCGGGATGTTACCCTCTACATATATGGGGTTGAGAATTTACCGTCATCTAAGGATTTAACAGTTCAACTGGAATTTGATCAGGACCCGGTGCTTTTCCTTGTTTTGCATTCTGAAGGGCATTCTTTACTTCTGAGGGTAAAATTTGTAGGTATTGTTCTTCTTCACCTATATCTTGTTCATTTTCCCTCTCGTCATGGAACAGATGGATTATATATTGTTCCCATACTTCCTTTATTTTGCTCTCTTCAGTAAGTATTCCTCTATTATTATCTCTTGTTATGAGTGTTCTTCCTTGTCTGGTGTTGCCTGTAAGTTCTTTCATTTTTTTATGTAAGTTTGAGGTGTCATGTTTGTTGCTGAGTTCTTCCAATTCCTGGCATTCTTTGTTCATCCATTCCTCCTTAGCCTTTCTGATTTCATATTTAATTTTATTCTTGATGGTTTTATATTTATTTTCATCTTTATTTTTGTATTTTCTTTTTTCAGTTATTAGTTCAACTATTTTCTGGTGTCATCCAGTCTTTGTTAGTGGTTTTCTCTTCTTCGTCTAAGGCCTACTTTTAGTATGGCTCATTTCATATCTACCCATTCAACGCTTTTTTCAGTTAATTTATTTATATCTGCGTTTAGTTGCTGTTGGCAGTTGTCGTTTTTTAGGTTTTTGATGTTTATTTTGGTGGTTTTAACTTTTTTCTCCGGTTTTCTGAGTTTAATGTTGGTTTGCTAGTAATAGATTATGGTCCGTATCTGCATCTGCGCTTGGATAGGTTTTTGCACTTTGTACTCCATTACGAAACCTTTTGTTAATCGTTATAAAATATATTTGGTTTCTGATTATATTGTTGGTGTTATCTTTTGGAGAAGTCCACGTGTATAATCTTCGTAAGGGTAGGTCGTAGTATGTATTTGTTATGACTAATTCTTTCTCCTGGCAGTACTGTACTAGTCTGTCTCTTCTTTCGTTTCTTTTACCTAACCCAAAATTTTCTACTCTAAAGATTAGAATAATAAAATTTGGCGTAACTTGCCATGCAAAGTCAAATGATACCTCGATTGGACGACTATTACTAATATAATTATTTAGTCCACATATTTGATAGTCAACTATGTTAATTTTTGACTTAAACTTTATTGAAGATATCATAAACATAATTTTTCATTTTGAATCATGTATTAATATTTTTTTTAGGCTGCGAAAACTACAAATTTAACTCTGACGAATACTGGGAATGTGCTTTACGATCCCTAATAGGAAGTTACTACCATCAAGTAGCTACTTGCAAAATGGGCCCATCATCGGACCCGGAAGCTGTAGTAAATCATCTCTTACAAGTACATGGCATTAAGAACTTACGGGTTATTGATACGAGTATAATCCCCTACCCACCCTCATCACATAATGTTGGTCCAGCGTATGCTATTGGCGAAAAGGGAGCAGAAATATTAAAGAACCACTGGAATATTTAGCAAAGAGTTTGTAAACTTGAAAAAAAAAAATTTGTTTTTGTAAGATAGAAAGATGTATTCTATATAAAGGTAATTATTTTTTAATTTGTTTTTGTTTTAATTTAGAATCTATACCGGGTGAAACGGAATTTCACCAAGTACCGAAATATGGAATGTAAAAGATGTGTGGAGACAGGAGATTAAATAAGCAAGTACGAGAACTAAATAAATATAAAATACATCATACAGCAGTGCAGGAAATGCATTTGAGTGAAAACAATGTTGAAAAGATTAACATTACTATACTTTTTAAGCATAGGAGGCGGTATTAGAAATCTTAATGTTGGCTTTCTGGTTCATGAAGACATAATTTTAAACGATTTGTAACAAAATTAGACAAAACAATATCAGATAAAATATGATACGAAAAAATAAACACTATGTAGAGAAAAAAAAAAATTAAATAAGACATAAATTTTATAAAAAAGGTCTGATGGTTGCCGAAGACAACCAATCAGGAAAGTACGTACGATGCCAAAAACAAGTACCTACAGAAAAGATGCCAAGAAGTCCTAGACAGATAAATCCACGGTCCGAAGAGGAAGTGGTTCAATCAGTAAATGGCGCAGAAGCGGTAAATCAAGAAAGACTAAAATATCTTAGGTTTGAAATATCTTAAGTGTGCTATGTAAAGTTAAGTAAAATAAACATTTTACTTTTTATTTTTATTAGTATAAACCGGTCGTCACTCGACACTGAGGAGTAGGCAGATTGAGACCGTTTGAGGGTTCTCGTATTTCTGGAGAACAAGATACTGGTACGTCACGAGTGAGGGGAGTAGGCAGATTGAGACCCCGAACTCAAACTGAACCGTTCAAGCCTACAGGGCTATTGAATAAACTCATCTTTGGTTCTCCTTTTCCTGTGCAATTTTCTGATAACCAAAATTTTCATGATAATGAGATGAATGAGGTCCGAGAACTGACACAGACATTGACACAGAACACATCAGAGCTACCACAATCTAAAATAACGTATGGTTGCCTACCCTATATTCCAGTTCTCACACCTAAGCTATTGAACATTTTCAAAAATGTTAGTGGCTTAAAAATTACAACTAAGAATGTGAAAACGGTATCGAAGTTGTACACAAAGACAAAGGATCCTTTCACAATACAGGAGTCGTCGAATGTTTTTTATTCTATACCGTGTGCCAATTGTGAAAACGTGTACATCGGAGAATCATCTCGTAATTTTCACAATAGAGTAATATCACATCGCAGCGACATAAAAACCAAAAAGATAAACGCATGCGCGCTCACAGAACATGCATTAACTTTAAAACATGAATTTAATTTCGATGATTCCTGTATTTTGGCAAAGGAAAAAAACCATACAAAACGTGTTTTCTTGGAAATGTGTTTCATAAAATCTAATACGTCTTGTATAAATAAAAAGTCAGACATAGATAAATTGAGCAACATTTATTGTTACTTACTGACAAAACATCAAAAATAAAATAAAGATTTACTTTTACATATACACACCATAATACACCTGTATACAAAACGTGTTGCATACTATCAAGACAGGTTTAATATTATTTCCATTAATATAATAGCAAGAACTCCTAATTACCTTTTAAACCACACTATTTTTGTTTTGTTTTTCTGTTCTCTATGGATCAGTCAAAACACACCATTAAAAGATGTCACAAACAAAATTTTAACTATTCAACAAAATTTTAAAATGTATTTTGTCCAATATTTTAAATGTTATATTTTATATGTGTGTTTTCAATGTTGAGTGTCGTAGCTTTACACAGATAATCTCAACGACTAGTAAGTTGTAATGACAATTTGAGATATGTTGTAAATATTTACACTTTCTTCTAATTACAGTGTCTTGAAGAAGGAATAAAGGAATTCCGAAAGCTCGACCAAAAGTCAAAAGAGTGTTTCTATAACATACCGGCCAAACCTACTGACTGCATCCCTAATAAACTGCATTCTTTGTTATATATATATATATATATATATATATATATATATATATATATATATATGTATATATATATATATATATATATATATATATATATATATATATATATATATATTGTCATACTTTTTCTTTCCCAACCAAAGAAAATAAATAAAAATATCCATCGGAATAAAATTTTAAGATATCGTTATAAACAAAAATGTATATAGTAATTTAAGATAAGATTTAGTGTAGATAAGAATAGAAATTTGTTTTCCGTTTCAAACAAAATTACCAAAAAATACCTTTGTTTAGAATTAGAAGACATTTTACCTGTAAGTTAATCTTTTCATTGTTTGTATAGTCGAGTATTAAATGACCATATTCTAATCTTTTGAAATATGTATAAATGATGTATTGACAAAACCAATTTTAAAGTAAGCTATTTAGTTTTTCTCTGAAACCGAAATTAGGCTTTTCCAAAATCATGGTAAACACGGTTTACCATGATTTGGTTTGATTGGACGGTCGTTTTTAAAATGGGAATGTGTGAGCCGATCAGGAGACTGGACGAGTTAGTGATATTTTGGTCATCGAAAGGAAACAAGGTTTTGTCTCAAGATAGAGTGTGGTTCGTGAGTTTGGATACCGGCGTAACGAAAAGAAGTGAATAGTTTGCAGAAGGAGATAACAAGTAGATTAAAAGAGGTCCTTGTATCTACCGTGGGCATTTTGTAAAGTATATGTGAAAGTATTCTTACGGCATCAAGTTGACAAAAGGAGGTCCTTGTGTCA
This sequence comes from Diabrotica undecimpunctata, assembly GCF_040954645.1. Lineage (NCBI taxonomy): Eukaryota > Metazoa > Arthropoda > Insecta > Coleoptera > Chrysomelidae > Diabrotica > Diabrotica undecimpunctata. Next base: position 110,906,253 of record NC_092811.1, on the reverse strand, counting down.
TAAATAAGTAGCTGAGTTTGGAGAAGTGAATCAGGTGTTTTTGTGTAGTCTGCAGAGACGTTAGGAAGGAGCCGAGGTGCCGAAGAGGAGAGATCACATCGTGAGGAGACTGGATTTTTCTGGGTATGTTCCAACATACCACTCAAGAAGAAAATAAGCTGTAAGTGTTTGTACAATTGAATTTTATATCTATTGTTACGTAAAAATATGAGTCATAGTTTTAACCTTTAAAACATGTTTTTAATCTAATATGTTGTAGAGTTTACGAGAGGCCTCGATTTACCTGAGCGACCTTCCAGAAGCGATGCGAGGGAAATCCAGTTTGCTTTTACCGTTTCGCCATCGAAGGTTTTAGACGATTCGAGATAACGGCACTGGTATATAATAACGGAACTTTATTTGGAAGGGACAGTTAATAAAGAACATTCGCGCTCGTGATATTATTGTTACGCTCGCCTACTAATAAATTATTGTATATGTAGTGATTAATAAACTTATATAAATTATCGTGCCTTTTAATAAATTAAAGTAGGAACAAGATAATAAATTAGTAAAGACATTATAAATTCAAGACATAACAATTAATAAATTCACAACAAATGGTGTCAGAGTGAGATCGAACATAAATTAGACTTATAATAATAATACAAGTGAATATAAAATAAATTGTGAAAATGGCTACGATTTATGAGCTGACAGTGACTAATTTAAGAAGACATCTTGAAGACAGAGAATTAGCTTCTACCGGAAAAAAGGCTGAGTTAGTCCAACGACTAAAGAACGCTTTGCTAGAAGAAGGACTAGATCCAGAGACTTATATATTTGAAGACAAACATGATGCTGTCCTCTCGTCGATTTCGAAAGTTTCCGGCGACATCGCATCATTAGAGAACAAAGTTTCCGACGATATTTCGAAAGTGTCTTCTGATGTAGCCAAAGTTTCCGGCGACATCGCATCATTGGAGAACAAAGTATCCGGCGACATCGCTTCTTTAGAAAGCAAAGTTTCTAACGAGATTTCTTCTCTGGAAAGCAAAGTTTCTGCTAACATCTCTAAAGTCACTTCTGAAATATCTGCTCTTGACGATAGAGTGTCTTCGCTAAAAAACCAAGTTGCTGCCGATAAGTTGGCCTTCGAAGAAAAGATTAAAGAGATGGAAAGGAAGATGGAAGAAACAGGGACAGCAGAGAGAGGTAACAATCCGATTACAGTGGAGATAAAAGAAGACGAGACGAAATTTAAGTTGGAGACACGGCCGAAATTTGAAGGAAGTGGAGGTTCTATTCATGTTAAAGTCCCAACTTTCGACGGAAAATCATCATGGAACAACTACATGAAACAGTTCGAATCAGCCGCAAGAGCAAATGGATGGTCTGAAAAAGAAAAGGCTGTAAACCTGACTATCGCTCTTCGAGGAGATGCCTTAGATGTGCTTCAGACCATAGCCGTAGAGGAGACCGATGATTTCGAACAACTGAAGAAGAGGTTAAATATGCGATATGGCCACGAACATTTGGAGCATGTATATCAGTCACAGCTTAAAAATCGTAGACAGAAGAAAGATGAAGCTCTTCAAGAATATGAGGTAGATATTGCCAGATTAGTACGATATGCTTATCCAACAGCTCCCGAAGACATGATGGAAAAATTGGCCGTTCAAACGTTTATTGATGGTCTTCGTGATCATGAAATGCAGAGAACACTGCGATTAGCTCGTCACAAGACGCTGGTTGATGTCCTATCCGCCGCCCTCGAATACGAGTCAGCTACGCAGGCCTCTGGCGGGTACAGTAAAGTTAGGACTGTAAAAGAGGAAGGAGACGAAGATAAACTTGACCAGCTCTTTAATTTGATGAAAAGCATGACATGCAAGAAAAAGAAGACCATAAAATCAAGAAACTCACCATCAGGAAAACCAGAACGAGTCAACCTTAGGGGGGCAGCTTCGACCCGGAACTCTTCCAAAGACCCTCTTATACTAATAGCTTCTTTGAAATGTCGTGAAGATAGTGTATATGTAGATGGAGACATAAATGGTAAAAAGCATACGTTGTTGGTGGATACCGGAGCGACCAGAACCATCATACGCCCGACAGTTATAAACAGCCGAAAGAAACTGTTACCAACGAGGTTGCGACTTCGGACCGCTACAGGTGAAAATGCCAACATTCATGGAGAAATCCAGGTACAATTGGGAATTGGGGCAGAAAAGTTTGTCCATACTGTTATAGTTGCTGACATCGAAGAGGATGTTATATTAGGAATGGACGTAATGAATATGCATGGATTCCAATTGGATTTTAAGAATAAGGTAATCAAAGTTGGCAACGAGGAGGTATTTCTCCATCCACATAATGACAACGCTGTGCAAGCAGCCATTACAGAAGATACAGTCGTGCCTGCGAGAAGCGAAACGATCATAGTAGCGCGACTACAGGGAATTGTAGACGAAGGGAGACCTGTTATGATGGAGCCTTGGAACCACGACGATGAGGTTGGCCGTGGAATCATAATTGGAAAGGAATTGGTGACTTCGGCTAAAGAAATTCCTGTGAGACTTATCAATGTCAACGACTACCCAGTGACCATAAAGAGAGAGACAAAAGTAGGAACTTGTGTACCTGTGACATCCATAATTCGTCAGGCGACAACATCTGATAATTCCAACGACAAATTCGACCAAATGGTTGCAGTTGCAGGACAGTCTCTAAATCAGATGGAGAAAAGGAAATTAAGGGAATTTCTTCGGCAGTATCGTGATATTTTCGTACCGAAAGGAGGAAAGACGGGAAGAACTACCGTTGTTAAGCATAAAATTGATACTGGTAATGCTAAGCCAATTCGTCAAACAGCTCGACGATTACCACAGGCGAAGAGAGAGGAAGCTGAAACGATTGTTCAGGAAATGAAGAAAGACGGGGTGATAGAACCTTCTACGAGTCCATGGGTCTCTCCGGTGGTCCTGGTTAAGAAGAAAGACGGAACGACGAGGTTCTGTGTGGATTACCGTTTGCTGAACAACGTTACCAAGAAAGATAGTTATCCTCTGCCTCGGATCGATGACACATTGGACACATTGGCTGGAAGTAAATTGTTTTCTACTTTAGATTTGAAGTCTGGATACTGGCAGGTAGAAATGGACCCAGTCGATAAAGAAAAGACAGCCTTCACCACAGGATCTGGATTGTGGCAATTCAACGTTATGCCATTTGGTCTTTGTAATGCTCCTGCGACATTTGAGAGGCTTATGGAAAATGTGTTGAGAGGGTTATCTTGGAAAACATGCCTGGTTTATTTAGATGACATAATCGTCTTGGGGGAGACATTCGAAGATCATTTGAGGAATTTAGAAAACGTTTTTAATCGACTTAAAGCTGCCCAATTGATGCTAAACCCCAAGAAGTGCCAGCTATTTCAAGGTAAAGTCAATTATCTGGGTCATATAGTCAGTAAAGAAGGAGTGGCCGTGGATAAGGGAAAAATCGATTCCATTAAGGAATGGCCAAAACCAACTGACAAACATCAAGTGAGAAGTTTTCTTGGACTATGTACTTACTACCGGAGGTTTATTAAGAAGTTTGCAGATATCGCTAAGCCATTAACGCGACTTACAGAGGAAGCAAGAGAATACCGCTGGGATATAGACTGCCAAAATGCCTTTGAAACGTTGAAAAAGCATTTAATAACAGCACCAATTTTAGGGTATCCACTGCCAGAAGGAGAGTTCATCTTAGATACAGATGCAAGTAATGTGGGAATTGGAGGAGTGCTGTCTCAGATTCAAGGAGGACAGGAACGAGTCCTCGGATATTTTAGTAAAGTTCTTTCAAAACCTGAGCGGAATTATTGCGTCACGAGAAGAGAACTTCTGGCAGTAGTGAAATCAGTAGAGCACTTCTATCAATACCTCTATGGAAGGAAGTTTTTAATCCGAACCGACCATGCCGCCCTTAAGTGGTTGATGCAGTTTAAGAATCCAGAGGGTCAGATAGCCAGGTGGATCGAACGACTCCAAGAATACGATTTTAAGATTGAGCACCGAGCCGGAGTTAGCCACAGAAACGCTGATTCTCTTTCCAGACGGCCATGCCCAGCAGAGTGTCCCCACTGCAACAAAACGGAATCCAAGGAAGCAGCAGTGCTAAGAACGACGATTGTCAACGACGACTGGACGCCTACTAAGATAAGGGAAGAACAAGAGAGAGATCCAGTTATACAGAAAATCCGAAAATGGAAAGAGGAAAACCGTCGACCACCTTGGCAGGAAATATCAAACCTATGCTCAGTAGTTAAAACGTATTGGGCCCAGTGGGACTCATTTATCATCGAAGATGGCTTGCTTAAACGAGTCCTGGAAAATGATGACGGTTCAGAGAAGAGAAGACAGTTGGTGATCCCAAAGAGCAGAATAGCCGAAGTACTTCGTCAGTTACACGACAGTCCATCGGGAGGGCATTTTGGTGTAAGGAAAACCCTTCAGCGAATTCGGGAACGGTTTTATTGGATGAACAGTTCCGACGACGTAAAAGACTGGTGTAAGAAATGTACTATTTGTGCTACGAGTAACGGGCCTCACCGGAAAAGGAGAGCTCCTATGAGACAATATAATGTTGGAAGCCCGTTTGAAAGAATAGCTTTGGACATTGCAGGGCCATTTCCAGAAAGTGAAAATGGGGGCAAGTACATGTTGGTAGTAATGGATTACTTCACTAAGTGGGTCGAGATTTACGCACTTCCAGACCAGAAGGCCGCCACCGTTGCAGATAAGTTGATCCGAGAATATATCAGCCGATTTGGAGTGCCTTTGGAGATCCATAGTGACCAAGGCAGGAACTTCGAAAGTGATCTATTCCAAGGAATATGTGATAGACTAGGCATGAAGAAAACAAGAACTACCGCGTATCATCCGCAATCGGATGGTATGGTAGAACGAATGAATAGGACAGTTGGCAAGTATTTGACAAAGATGGTGTCCGATCATCAGCGAGACTGGGACCAATACCTTCCGTTCTTCACAATGGCCTACAGATCTGCTGTTAACGAATCAACGGGCCAGACACCAGCCAGAGTCCTATTCGGACGCGAAATGCGACTACCTTGTGATCTAGAATTTGGGTGTCGACCTGGAGAAGATGTAGCAGGTGAAGATTATGTGATCGAATTACGAAGAAGAATGGACGATGTACATGAGTTGGTCCGTTCCCACCTTCAGATCGCTAGCGACCGAATGAAGAAACGGTACGATACACAAGCCGAAAAGGGTTGCTTTAAGAAGAACGACAAAGTATGGCTGTATAATCCCAAGAAGCGAAAAGGTTGTTCTCCCAAATTGCAGCAGTTTTGGGAAGGTCCATACCTCATCATGGAGAAGATCAACGATGTCATCTACCGAATAAGCAAGATTCCGAGGGGAAAGCCGATGATAGTACACCATAACCGGTTGGCATCTTTCGAAGGTGACCACGACGTAGATGAAGAAGTGGAAGTAAACCAAGTCCAAGATGTGTTTGACCTCACGTTTGAGGAATTCATGGGTGCCTATGGAGGTACCGGTAAAGCGAGACATGGTGTTACCACTGAAGAAAAGCAAGATCTACTCGAGCTCCCCGATGACTACTCGCTGTATCAAAGACGCACCAGGGTTGGCATCCGTCTTTCGAAGGAAGTTTGGTCGAGTTGCAGAACTTCAATGCCAAGTGCCAGCTCCCGGTAAAACCTTGAAACTCCAAGATGCATCACGTTACCTTTTCTACCTGGTAACAAAAGACACTGCCCGTGACCAACCTACCTACCGAGATGTATGGGAAGCCTTACTTCAATTGAGAGGGCACGTACTAGAGTCCGACGTGCAAAAGTTAGCCATGCCAAAGTTGGAGTGCCGCCAATTAGATTGGAGGGTTATCCGAAATATGGTGGAGGAGATCTTTAAAGACACCGAAGTCCAGGTGTTAGTCTGTTGCAATCCGCATAGTTACTGGTGCGGAGAGAAAACCGTCCCTTGTCATTTTTATACAACTGGAAGTTGTAAAAGAGGGTCCAGTTGCCGATACCAGCATACCGTTCCAGTTCTAGTCCCAACAAGGTTCCAGGAGGAACCATCTTTTGAGAGGGGGGCAATGTTACGTAAAAATATGAGTCATAGTTTTAACCTTTAAAACATGTTTTTAATCTAATATGTTGTAGAGTTTACGAGAGGCCTCGATTTACCTGAGCGACCTTCCAGAAGCGATGCGAGGGAAATCCAGTTTGCTTTTACCGTTTCGCCATCGAAGGTTTTAGACGATTCGAGATAACGGCACTGGTATATAATAACGGAACTTTATTTGGAAGGGACAGTTAATAAAGAACATTCGCGCTCGTGATATTATTGTTACGCTCGCCTACTAATAAATTATTGTATATGTAGTGATTAATAAACTTATATAAATTATCGTGCCTTTTAATAAATTAAAGTAGGAACAAGATAATAAATTAGTAAAGACATTATAAATTCAAGACATAACAATTAATAAATTCACAACACTATGAAGGATCGGTTTGACATCATGGTCATTAGCATTCAAATTTAAGAACTGAGGTTTTGTTAGGCTAATCAAAAGTTTAAAGTTTTGTTGTTTCTTGTTTCAAGTAAAGAAAATTTTAAGTAAAATTTTTTTTCACGTAATATAAATGTATGTAGCTTTATAATCTTATTATTATAAAAATTTGATTTATTTTTTTGTATGCTGATTGATAAGATAACGACAGAATTTAATAATTGTTTTATTCGTTCATATAAAATAAAGAAACGTAAATCTTTGTAATATAATATATTTGTATTCTTATCCTTTCTTCTCTACCCCGATAAAAGACAACTAGAAAATCTTTTGAATCCATCGAACACAGGCAATACAAGGATTATTTTACTTTTGATAACAAATAAGTTATAATTCTTTTTTCTTGGCTCAATAAACTAAGATTAAAGTCAAAATAAACAATCATAACAATATATATATATATATACAAACAACACAGTTTATTAGGGCTGCAGTCAGAAAGTTTGGCCGGGATGTTACAGAAACACTCTTTTGACTTTTGGTCTAGCTTTCGGAATTGTTTTATTCCTTTTTCAAGGCACTGTAATTAGAAGAATGTGTAAATATTTACAATATATCACAAATTGTCAGTGCACTTACTAGTCGTTGAGATTATTTATATAAAGCTATGACACTCAACATTAATAACACACATTTAAAATATAACATATAAAATAATGAACAAAATACATTTTAAACTTTAGTTAATTATAGTAAAACTTCGTTTGTGACATCTTTTAATGGTGTGTTTTAACTGATCCATAGAGAACAGAAAGAAAAAACAAAAATAGTATGATTAAAATGTAATTAGGTGTTCTGCATGTTTTATTAATGGAAGTAGTATATTAAACCTGTCTTGATGGTATGCAACATGTTTTGCATGCAGGTGTGTTATGGTGTGTACATATGTAAAAGTAAATCTTTATTTTATTTTTGATGTTTTGTTGGTAAATGACAATAAATGTTGCTCAGTTTATCTATGTCAGACTTTTTGTTTATACAAGACGTATTGGATTTTATGAAACACATTTCCAAGAAAACACGTTTTGAATGTTTTTTTTCTTTTGCCAAAATACAGGAATCCTTGAAATTAAATTCATGTTTTAACGTTAATGCTGTCAGCACACATGCATTTATTTTTTTTTTGGTTTTTAGGTCTCTGCGATGTGAGATCACTCTACTGTGAAAATTACGAGATGATTCTCATAATTTCTTCTTCCAAATCCATAACAACAGAAGTTGCAAAATCCTTGAAAATTTACAATGCAGTTGCACCCAGGTTTTATACATTGCGTAAAGTTCACAAACCCACTATTTCAATGAGGCCTATTGTCTCTTCCATTGATGCTCCTAATAGTAAACTTGCTAAACACCTTAGAGATATCCTCACAATTTCCTACAACGAATCCAATGAATTCTATATTAGAGATTCTTTCACGTTTAGTAACTTCATTAACACTGTTAAAGTTCCGAATAATTATATATTGATTAGTTTAGATGTTGTGTCACTGTTTACAAACTTACCACTAGATGATATTCTTAACAGCATCAAAAATAACTGGAACAGCAACTCTCCTAATACCAAGATCAGTTTAGATGATTTCATAAGAATTTTAACATTTATATTTGACTCTAACATCTTTTTGTTCAATGATAATTTCTTTAAACAAATCTTTGGCACTCCAATGGGCAGCAAAATATTCCCCATACTATGCAACTTTGTTTTTAATGAACTTATAACAACGTGTAAAGAAAAGATACCTTTTCACATACCTTTTATTAAACGATATGTAGATAATTTGATTTTATCGGTCCATGAAGACAAAGTAACTGATGTTTTAAACACCTTTAACGCCCAATGTGAACACCTAAAGTTTACGGTTGAGAGAGAGGCTGATAATATGATTCATTTTTTAGACATGCTAATTCATCGTGGCAATGATGGCATCCTAAGGACGAAGTGGTATCGTAAACCTTGTTTTAGTAACCGTTTTATAAACTTTCATTCTCAATATCCATCTAAGATGAAAACAAATTTGTTTTTGGCCCAGAAAACTAGGGTTATCAACTTGTCACACATCGAGTTCAGAGACAAAGGACTAAAAAAGCTGAGATCTATATTACAAGAGAACTCCTATCCTATAGGGCTGTTAAATAAACTCATTTCCGGTTCTCCTTTTCCTTCGCAATTTTCTGACAACCAAAATTTTCATAACAATGAGGTCCAACAATTGACACTGACATACAACACATCAGTGATACTATCTAAAATAACTTATGGTTGCCTACCCTACATTCCATTTCTGACACCGAAGCTAACGAACATCTTCAAAAATGTTAGTGGTTTAAAAAATTACAACCAAAAATGTGAAAACGGTATCGAAGTTATACACAAAAACAAAAGATCCTTTCACAATACAGGAGTCATCGAATGTTGTTTATTCTATACCGTTTGCCAATTGTAACAAAATATACATAGGAGAATCATCTAGTAATTTTCACAGTAGGGTGATCTCACATCGTAGTGTTATAAAAACCAAAAAAATAAATGCATGTGCATTGAGAGAACATGCATTAACGTTGAAACATGAATTTAATTTCGAGGATTCCTGTATTTTGGCAAAGGAAAAGAACCATTCAAAACGTGTTTTCTGGGAAATGTGTTCCATAAAATCTAGTACATCGTGCATTAGTAAAAAGTCTGACATAGATAAACTGAGCAACATTTATTGTTACTTACTGGAAAAACATCCAAAATAAAATAAATATTTACCTGTACATAAATTACACTTGCATGCATAACATGTTGAATACGATTAAGACAGGTTTAAAAATTAAAAAGTAAATCACCCAAGATGGGCCTCTAGTATTTCTTAAAAAGAAATATAATATTAAGTACACCTAATTATTTTTTAATCATAGGGTTTTTACTTTCTGTTCTCTATGTGTCAGAGTTAAAACACACCAGTAAAAGATGCCATAAACTAAGTTTTACTATCTTTACCTAAATTTTAAAAATTTTAGAATGTATTTTGTCCATTATATTATATTTTATATGTGTGTTATTAATGTTGAGTGCCAATGCTTTTATAAATAATCTCAACGACTAGTAAGTTGCACTGAAGAATTGTGATATTTTATAAATACATATTTACATATTTTTCTTATTACCTACAGTGTCTTGAAAAAGGAATAAAACCATTCCGAAAGCTAGACAAAAAGGCAAAAGAGCGTTTCATTAACATCCCGGCCAATTTTCTGACTGCAACCCTAATAAACTGTGTTGTTTGAATATATATATATATATATATATATATATATATATATATATATATATATATATATATATATGTATATATATATATCTATATATATATATATATATATATATATATTTATAGATATATATATATATATATATATATATATATATATATATATATGTATATATATATATATATATCTATATATATATATATATATATATATATATATATATATATATATATATATATATATTTATAACGAATTATATATATTCAGTTACCTTGAATTTTGTTCTTTAGAGCCCATTTTAAAGCGCAACAAAGCGTTTAAATTTTAAAGTCTAATCTAACTATGATTTTTCTTGATTGGTCCATATAACATTAATTATATACAACACGCTTCTTCTTAAAGTAAATATATAGTTTTTTAAGCTGTTTCTCGCATGACCTGTTCGTAATTTATAGTATCTATTAAAATGATATAGTATTAATTTGATCTACATGTTTTTTGACTGTTACCGTGATAAGAAGCCATTTCTGGTGGTATCTTTTTATTAACAGGGTCCTTGAAGACATAATTATTTTGAATATCTTGCATTTTATGTAATTGAATCTAACCAAGGTAAACCACACAACTAACAATAATTAATATGTTTTTCAGTTGACATGATCCAAATCAGGAACTAAAATTTACATTTACATAAAAATGAATTTTGTGTATGTAGAATAAGTCTCCACACAATTAAGATAGAGGTCAACTGATTCTAATATGATTAATAAGTTTTATTAGACAGAAATTTTCAACTCGACATTCCGGAAATGTTTCAGTACAGAATCTGAAAGAAAAAGGAAAATGCCTAGACGATGCCTTTACTAAATACTTGTGTGCCATTTGGTCCACTACATCAACACCATATTTTATCTCATGATAAAATTCCATAGTTTCCGGTATCTTTTTCTCAGTGGATGCAATTTGTACATCCGTAACAGTCAATGAGATATTACCTGTCTTTAGAAATATTGTCCTGTAGAAATTTTCTTTCGCATAATTCACACAAGCTGGGATTTCACGTCGAGCATTATTCATAGTACTAAGGAAACTAGCACTATTCGCTTTCAATTTATTTATTTTTACGCACAACAGGCCTTTAAGGCCTAGGGCATTTTTTTAAAACATAATCCTAATATTAACTAATTACAATTATTTTAAACAAAACTTTAACTTAAATATGTATATACAATATTCTTAACTGCTCTGAAGGACCTGGTGGACAATATTTCCTCATTCGCTTCTATTTTGTGCTTTTCTTTTCCAGTCCCTCACCTTTACGTGTTTAAGGTCTTCCTCCACTTTACTAATTCACCTCGATCTGGGTCTACCTCTTCTTTTAGGGCCGATTAGTTATTTGGTTATTACTAGTTTAGGCATTTTGTTTGCTGCCATTCTTTCCACATGTCCCAACCATCTGATTCTTTGTGACTTGACGAACTTAGTAATGGTAGGTTCTTTGTATAAAGCCATTAATTCATTGTTGGTTCTTCTCTTCCAATCATCTTTTGTCTTCCGTCCTCCGAATATGCGTCTCAATATTTTCCTTTCCCATCTTTCCAGAGTATCCTCTTCCTTCTTATTTAATGTTCATGTCTCACCGGCATATGTTACTGTGTTTCGAATTACTGTTTTATATATTCTAAGTTTACCTAGTCTAGAAACGTATTTTGAGTTCAGTAGGGCTCTTAAACTACGTAATTTTTTATTCCCTTTTGCTATTCTGGCTTCCCCATTTCTGGCTGAGCTCCCATTTCTCTTTTCCATTTTCATCGAAAACTACACCCAGGTATTCAAATTTGTCCACCCTTTTAAAACTATAGCTTTTACCACTTACAGACCTCACACTAAAGTCTTCTTTTTCCCTTCTGTCCCTCCTATGATCATATATTTGGTTTTGTCTTCATTTAGTTCCAATCCGAATTTCTGTGCTTCTTCAATGATTTTCTTCACAACTCTTCTTAATTCTTTCTTGGTTTTTGCTAGGATCGTTAGATCGTCAGCAAATGCCAAGCACTGGTGCTCATTTTTTATGATCGTTTCTTTCACCTTCATGCTGCATTTTCTAATTACAGTTTCGAACACTAAGTTGAATAATGTAGTGGATAAAGGATCTCCCTGTCTCAAGCCTTTTGCAACTGTAAATTGATCTGATATGTGACCCTGCTAAGCAATTTCACACGTAGAGTTATTTAGTGTCATTTTAACTAGCCGGATCAGTTTCTTTGGTATACCCAAATGTTCCATTTCTCGATACATTTTGACCCTATCGACTCTATCATATGCTTGTCTAAAATCCACAAACAAAATTTGCAGAAGAACTTTAGCTTCATAAAGTCGTTTGCATCTTCTTTAATGAGAAGATTTGGTCTACAGTAGATCTGTCCTTTCTAAAGCCGGCCTGATACTCATGTAGGATTATTTCCGTATAGCAATTTAGTTTATTTCTCAATATTCTTGCCAAGATTTTGTATACCGTGTCTAGTAAGGCTATACTTCTATAGTTATCATACTTCAGTTTGTCTCCTTTTTTTTGCAGAGGGCATATGCGGGCCTCATACCACTCCGATAGCATTATTTCCCATACTTGCACTAGTAGCTGGTATATTTTTCTTTGTATTGTTCTGAAGCTATTTTCTTGTGGCATTTTAAAGTAATTACTATTTAAATGGGAATAAGCCATAATTAAAGGTTAAAGTACGTTTATTGATGTTTCAATTTCCACTTCGGAAATCGTTCTCAAAATACAAATGTTTGTATTTTAAGAACGATTTCCGAAGTGGAAATTGAAACGTCAATAAACGTACTTTAACCTTTAATTGTGGCTTATTCCCATTTAGATAGTAATTATTTTTCTTTGTAGTTGTTCTCCACCAAACTTGAACATTTCTATGCATATGTCATTTTTACCAGGACTTCTGTTATTTTTCATTTCTTGTATTGCTGTCTCCACCTCCTCCTCTGTAGGGTGCCTTTCGACTATCGCATTTTCTCCAACCGTTCAGTTGTCTACTGCTTCGTGCTCCACCTCACCATTTAATAATTCTTCAAAATGTTTTTTCCATTTCGTCATTATTTCTGCCGGATCGTTAATTAAATTTCCGTCTTTACCTTTCATATAACTCCAATAGCTTTGATAACCTTTTCCCATCTTTTTAACTTCTTGATAGAATGACCTCTTTCTTTTTAAACTTCTCTTTTATCTCTATTAATTTTAACTCATTGTGGTATCCCTTTTTCCTTCTACACAGAGCTTTCAATCTTCCTCGAATTATTCTATATTCTTGTTTTTTACACTCTCTATTATCTGTTAATATTTGTTGTCTGATCTTCTTCTTTTATAATCCAATAAGTCCAATAAGATCTGAATATCTTTATCAACGTCTGTTTTGCCTTGCAATTCTTAGAAGGCACAGATTAAAACGGAATTCTTGAATTTGGTTTCGAAAATTAGTCTACGATTTTATTATCAGATGTCGCTACATGGCGTCTATTCGAAGCCATGTTAGAGTTGCTTCCTAAGACAGAAAAGATCTATTTCACATTCAGAGCGATTGCGAAAGCCGTTCTGATGAGACCTATTGGGCCGAAATACGTATAAGCGGATGCGCAAGCGCCCTGTACGTGAAATCAAATCTTAACTGTCTTTTCTTTTTAATCCAATAAGCCTTTGATCATATTCGCTTTCAATAATTCAGCCAGTAAGAGTGACGTGAAGAAATTGTCACACTTAACATTTCTTTCTCTTTTTAAATATGGTTGCATCAACTTTTTTTTCCACATAATCACCGGGGCGCTCGTTATTTGGTCCACTTCGTCTTTCCCTAAATACGGAAAAGCATTGATAATGTAGTTTGTGTCTTTGTCCACAGCCATTTAGAATTTTTGACCATATTTATCGGGTTTTAAGGCATAAACTAAGTAAACCTACACCTACATTTCGATGGAAACAGTTGCTTGTTGACAGTGATATCTGGTCCTGGAACGTAGGTGCTCTGTGAATTTGTAACGAAATTGTACCAAATTTCCGACACCAATGCAAACTTCTCGTCTTTTAGTCTCTGAGATCGTCGTAGACCTGACTTCGAATCTTATTTCATTATTTCTCGAAATTTGTCACGTAACATTGCCGCTTTTACAAAAGCATTTCCCCACTACTCGGACCATAGCGAATCCAAATCCATACCTTTAGCACCCATGGCTCCTCGTACATTATATTATACCTATAAATGATTCTAATTCTTCTATTGTTAGACACCAAGTATTTTAAATGAACTCGGCGTGCTTCTTGAATAGTACAGTCGATGATATCTTTTGAAATTTTATCGTCAATAAGAAGTCGCCAAGTACTGTTACATGTTTCATCGATACGGCGTTTGACATATGGTGTAGGCCCGGAAATATCTTTAAACACATTTTGATGTGTTGTTCTACCAGCAGATGCATTACAAAATGCTTCGATCTTCCAAAGTGTACCATCAGGAGCTATAATTGCTGAGCCAACAGGCATTTGAGAAATAACATCGTAATTACATCTTGTCGCTCTGACCGGTGGTTGAATATGGTCACGTCTACTTCCACCTCCTCACTTCTTCTGCTTTCTGCGGATAGGCTGTCGTTATTCACTGAAGAAAGAAATTCATTGTATATTAGAACGACAATACATAAAAATACGAAATCTTATAAGATAAGAACATATAACATACTTTCAACAACGATACGCTTAGACTGAGGCACTGTCAGTTCCGTGTCGTCATCGGATGTAGAATTAGCTTGTGCTGGCTGTTTCCACTCTTCATCAGATGAAGAGTATAATACTTCGTCTTCAGATTCGCCTTCTAAAATCTCATTTATTGCATCAACAAGTTGTTGATAAGTCAAGGGCCGATTATTCATAATTACGACACTTTATGTATACTCAATAAAACTAAAAAACCCGACTGAACGAAGCACGACGCGATGGTCACAATGGAGGATCTGGTGAACGCAAGTATGGTATGCCTCCATTCAGACTGTACATATTATGTATTTCGACATTCTATTGCCATTATGACAATAAGAAAACAGATAAAAGAAGACATTACAAAAAAAAAGAAGACCGTATAGAGCAAGTCATAGAGAAAAACCGAAGTCTCAAATGCACCAAACCGAAACTAGTAAAAAAAAAACATAATAATCATTAAAAATGAACAAGGACAACTAGAAGAAAGTAAATCTAATATAGCAAACTCAATTGAAAAGTTCTACGCCGATCTGTATCGTTCCAAAAACGATCCCCCTAACTCCTCAAAGTAGAACTTGAAAAGGCAGATAACAAATATCAACTCAAAAGTGATGCCCAAAATAGGCCACGAACAAATAAAAAGAGCAGTAAAAGAAATAAAAAGGAATAAAGCTCCTGGAAGCCTGGAAGGAAGCTGAATGCTGAAGGAAGGCAGAGAAGAAGCCATCACATATCTAAAAATACTATTTAATAAATGTCTATTCGAAGGCAATATACCCGAACAATGGAATACTGTTAAAACAATACTAATACGTATTGTTATATATAATACGAGAGTGACGTTGGGTAATGGAATCGAAACAAGACCAGTAAAAATCAACCGAGGCGTAAGACAAGGAGACACAATATCTCCAAAATTATTTACAACTGCCCTAGAAGATATTTTTAAGCCAATAGACTGGGAAAATAAGGGAATCCCTATTAACGGACGATACTTAAACCATCTTAGATACGCAGATGATGTAGTACTAATAGCCGACACGTGGAATGCACTGAATACGATGATTGAGGAGCTACACACAGAATCCCTAAAAAAAGGACTGAAAATGAATTTCAGCAAAACTAAACTAATGTCAAACAAAGATAACAAACCTTTGATAAACATCCAAGGGACACAGATAGAACACGTAGATGAATATACATATCTGGGTCAAAATGTCAAGATAATCAAAGAAAATCAGACTACTGAAATAAGGAGACGTGTAAAAATGGGATGGGCAGCATTCGGAAGACTTTCATACGTACTTAAAATAAAAATATACCTCAAAGATTAAAAGTGTTTAATTCCTGTATCCTACCTGTACTTACATATAAAGCTCAAACCTAACATTCAGTAAAATAAACAAGGAGAAGATCAGAAAAACTCGGAGAGCTATTGAATGACAGATGCTGGGTATCTCACTCAAAGACCATAAAACCAATGAAGACATTCGTAATAGAACAAAAGAAAAGATGCTGTCGAAGAGGCAGCTAAACTGAAATGGAAATGGGCTGGATATAACGAACGTCTTAAGGATGGCCGATGGAATAAAGAAATCGGGAAATGGAGGCCATATGAAGCCAAAAGATCACGAGGATGACTGGAAATGCGCTGGAACGACGATATTAAAAAAAAAAAACTGCAGGACCAATGTGGAAACGTCTTACAAACAACAAAGATAAATGGCGAGAATTAGGAGAGACCTATATTCGGCAATCCGAATAGAGAGAAGGGCTTTTGAAAAAAATTGCCATTATGGTATTTTCATAAAAAAAACAAGAAATTAGTTATCACAGCAGACATATAGTTTTGAGTATGTAATGTATCTGACAATTCACAAAATGTCATAAAATTTTAAGGCTATAACAAATATAGAATATTTACTGCACAGAAATGAATTTTGAATTAGGTCAAAATTAGAACGGCTGCGCTTCTTGTGTTAAATAAAATAGAATAAAAAAGGGTTAGATGAAAAAAAAATTAGAAAGAATAAGTATGTAGAAAATGTTTTTAATGCCTGTTGGTTTAGTTTGCTCCGTTTATTATTCAAATTTCTTTAATACAATCGTTTGTATTAATTTTATTTACATCTACAGCATAAAATTTCTACAACGCTAATGAGGTTTTATTTTTAAGATATTCTTTCAATTCAGTTTATTTATTTAGATGATCTCATTGGAAACAAAACAAAGCGACTTAAGTTGTAAATGAATGTACATAAATCATAATACCAAATTTTTTTGTGGATCATTTTCCACAAAATAAATAAAAATAATTCTAATAAATCTATTAAATCAATACCGTAGAAATAAATGATCCATATAAATGGCTACAAAATAAAATTTTAAAAAATTATGTAAATGCGGATATTGATGTGTAAAATTTCTTTCTGTAAACAATAATTTCTGTATCAATTTCCAAATTTCTCTATCAACTTCCAAATTTAGTCCAGTCGTCAGAGATATAAACTCTAAAAATCATACGAACAAGCTGAATTTTCCTGAGAATGACAATTTTGGGATCTAAAAAAGATATAAAAAAGTTCACCACTTTTACCCCAAGGCTTCCCCCCAAAACCCCCTGTCCTAGGTGGAGAAAAATGGAAAAAATCGATTTACCAAGAATCTGTACTCCGTAGACAAAAATTCTTTAACTCTTTGAGGCACATAAGTCTTTATGCTCAAAAATGCTTTAACTCTAATATTCTAGACCCTAGTTGCACACAAAATAAAGTTTAAAAAAGAAACACTTTTTTGTGTTTAAGTTGGAGTTGGTAATCAACAGAAATAACAAATAAGAAATTTCATTTAAAAAACCATTCACTTTTACATATAGAGGGTGGTACAATAGTGGTGCCACTGTGCAACACCAGTATTTTCTTTGTGTATTAGAAATAATGAATATTATTTCTATTATTTCTAATTGCTTTGAATAATGGTGAACATGTCACATGTGCACATTGACAATGTCAGATCATAATGGTCACTTCATTTAATGTGGCAACATAAGATGCAGCTCGTTTCCACAGTCTTAGATTTTATCACCAGGAAACACTACGATCCTGAAGATTGGGGCTGGATCAAGCATAAAAAAATTTGGATATCAATCTAAACTCCAGCACCCCTTAACTTCTGAAATTAATTTTGTGCAGATAAAAAGAAAACTGTGAAAGTATGTGTGGTTGCCGACAAGTAGACCTCAAATTCTCTACAGTATGCCTGAATTGTTCTGGTAAAACCTGGAGGCACATCATGAAAATATTAAAATTAATCGAAGAATTTGAATATGAATTACCCAATGACGTCAAATTTTAATTTCTGTTCTTTTGCAAACATTCACCTTTTATACCGAATTAGATTCTGAACTGCAACCTGGGCCATCAAAGAAAATGAAAAAATTTAATATTATCTCGCCTGGAATTTGTCAGTGAATTAAGCCTAATGGGAATACTACTTAAAATACGCGCCTCCAGATTGTACCTCATAGGTGGTCGGGAAAAAGGTTGATAATAAACTAATAGTACCATAGGAATGTTAACAAAATAATAAATTAATAAAAAATGAATAAAAAATATATAATAAAAAACTAAGCCTAATGGTTCGTTTTTATCGTTTTCTTATGAGTATTCAAGAACTCAGACTTCTTATGAGTATTCAGAGAAATTAATGAAATTAAAAACATTTGTAGTGAAAACTATTCGTTGAAAACACTTTATAATATTGCTTTGATGTCTTTGTATTATAAAATGACCAAAAAAAGTCATAAGGCCCAAAAGAAAGTTTGTTAAAAATCTTTCGCTTATTTTTGTGAATATTTTTGTTTTGTTTTTCATTTAACGATAAAAAGTATACAAAGAAAGTTGTAGACAATTTAATTTGCTACAAATAATGTTTAATCAAATTTTTGTAGTGTTGCTAATTAACGAGATATAGCGCGAAAAACAACTGCAATCCTTATTCCAAGATGGCGAGTATTACGTTAGGAATGCCCTACGATTAATTTTGGCAAGAGACTCCTGGTTCGAAAAAATACAAAATTAAATTTCTATTACAAAAAATTACTTTTGTATTAAAATACACAAATGTGACTTAAAGTTTTATCTTTCGGTGGTCCAAATTCAACTCCCTAACCCTAACTACGCAATTGTATAAATATGATATTTGATACTCCTACATTCTCAGACGAAAGAGTGATTAAATTTTAATTGTCTTCACCAGCCCGAGAGACGATACGCTGATTATGCGATTTTTAAAATAAACGTTAAGTATTTACTCGACATTCTCCTACCTTGAGACGTACTCTCAAAAATTTAATCTCAATGTAACTTTTCAAGGGACTATAAATAAAAGCGGGGTTAATAAAAAAAAAGAAAGCATTAAATTGATTTAACTTTTTTCATATATAATATTTTGAAGTACTTTTTTGGTTTGCTGTTAATTTTTAGTCATTGAACTTTGAAAACTAAAACAATAGTAATCAGCAAAGAACTAATCAGATGTAAAATAGAAATTGATGGCGTCAGTATTCAACAAGTAATGGAAATAAAATACCTGGGAATTACACTGTCTAGCTATGGAGATCTGGACAAAGAAGTGAGAGGTCAAGTACAAAAAGCAAATAGCCTGGCAGGATGCCTTAATAACACTATATGGCGAAACAGACACATTAACACTGAGATGAAATCAAGAATTTATAAAGCCAGTGTAAGACCAATAATGCCATATACCTCAGAAACAAGACCCGACAGAGCCACAGCTACTGGAAATGGCAGAGATGAGAGTACTGAGAAGAATTATAAGGAAATACGTTGATAGATCGAAAGAGTAGTGAAAACATTAGATGAAAATGTAACGTACAGTGTATAAATGAATGGACACAAAATAGAAAAAATGAATGGATTAACCACATAAGCAAAATAGAGGAATCCAGTGTCGTCGAAATAGCAAGAGATAAGTAACCATTCGGCAAAAGAAGTATCGGACGATCGCGCAGAAGACGGAGTGATTTCCATAAAGGTTTTAATCCACCAATGAACAAGCAGAATTGTCTATAAAGAAGAAGGAAAAGAAGAAGAAGATCTTTGACACATTATTCAATTCCAAGGTGGTACAAAATTAATTTTGCTTATTTTAAAAATATGTTGCTTTTTAAAATTTAATACGTGCTTATTTTGATCTTTATTTATGCTTATAATTCGGTTTTAGATACGCAGATAAAAGCAGAAGTGAGAAAAGTGGGAAAGGTCCACACATTAACTAACAAAACATTAAGGGCACAACATGGAATGAAGATATAAGGTATACAATATGAAGAACTAACAAATGAATTTAGATTAAAAAATAAAATCAGCACATAAATCGCACAGAAAGGCAGCAAACTGAATACTAACAATAACGAGTGACAAATCATTTACCGGGAGAAGGAAAACTAAAATGCCCAAAAAAACGGTGATTAGACCATAAATAAAAACAAGGACTAATTCAAAGGTATAGCATTAACAGTCCTTTTAGGCTGTTCTGTTCTGTTCTTAGCTATCAGCTTCCAATCTCTGACTACCATCTCTCTGACATTTTCCATCACTACATCTCCCCATTTCTTTCTTGGTCTTCCTCTCTTATTTTCGCCCTTAGGTACTCTCCAAACAATATTCTTCACTAGTCTATTATCTAGCACTCTTTCTAGATGTCCGAGCCATTCTAGTCTACGTCTTTTCACTACTTTTGTTATTATAGAGTTATCATACAATTGGTACACTTCAGCATTAGTTCATCTTCTACTACTACTTTCTACCACTTTTCCACCAAATATTCTGCGAAGTATCTTTCTTTACCATGCTTTTAATCTGTTCTGTATGGTTTTGTTCATAGTCCATTTCTTGGCAGCGCATAGCATTGAGGGTCTAATTATAATTTTGTATACTCATAAGAGTAAATGGAGTCTTAGTTAACAACATCAGATATGCAGATGATACAGTAATAATAGCCGATAGTTTACAAGACCTGGAAAGACTCATAAGTAAAATAGTAATGTGTAGTAGGAAGTACGGACTCTCGCTTAATATCAAAAAGACGAAGTTTATGAAAATTTGTAAAAACAACCATAATACCAACGAAATCTTGACAGTAAAAGGCCAGCAGATCGAACGAGTAAAAAAGTACACTTACCTAGGAACACTTATAACAGAAAATAATGACTACACTGTAGAAATCAAAGTCAGAATCGAAAAAGCACGTTCTAATTTTATGAAAATGAAAAAGGTCCTATCTGGCAAAGGCAAAGATTTAACATTAGCTCTTAAAGTACGCCTAACAAAATGTTACGTATATAGTGTACTATACTATGAAGTGGAATCATGGACGTTTCAAAGGATTTCATCCTTTGAAATGTGGACCTATAGAAGATTTATGAGGGTTTCCTGGGTAGATAGAGTTACGAACAATGAAGTACTGAGAAGAATAGGTAAAGAGAAGGAAGTTGAACTTACAATTAAAGAAAGAAAGCTACAGTATCTCGGACATGTGATGCAAGGCGAGAAGTTTGGCATCCTGCGACTCATAATGCAAGGAAAGATATATGGCAGAAGAAGCATCGGGAGAAGACAAATTTCATGGCTCAAGAACCTGAGAGAATCGTTTGGATACAGTTCAAAACAACTATTTAGAGCTACTGTCTTAAAAATTAAAATAGCTATGATGATTGCCAACCTCCGTAGCGGAGATAGCACCTGAAGAAGAAGATACTCTTATTTTTGTATGACGAGATATGTCTTTGGTCTTAATTATTTTGCTCATGGCTCTAGCACATCTGTTGCTCTTGGTCAGTCGCAGATTGATTTCAGTTTCTTTTTTCGGGTATTTGGAATTCTTTCAGCGTTTCTATTAATTTGTTTCTGTCTATTGTATTGTAAGCGGCTTTATAATCAATGAAAAGTACTTGTGCTGAAATGTTGTATTCATAGCAATTGATCAGTATTTGTTTAGCATAAAAGTTTGATCAGTTGTTGATCTTTCCTTGCGAAATCCTCCCTGGTATTCTCCCAGATTCTTCTCTACATATATTTCTAATCGTATTTTAATTAGTATGGCGAGCACTTTATATATTACCTCTAACAAGTATATTCCTCTATAGTTTGCGCATTCAGTTCTATCTCCCTTTTTGTGTATAGGAATTATAATGGACTTGATCCATTCTTAAGACATCTCTTCGGCATCCCACTTCTAGTATTAGCTCACTAAGTTAGTTTTTTACAGCTTCTACTCCATATTTTAAATTCTCTGCCACAATGCCGCTCTCCTCGGGATTTTTTTGATTTTTCATATCTTTTACACTCGCGATCATAAAATCCGGGTCACCTTGAAAATTTCAAATTTCTGGAATATTTTTGCCTCTGGTGCAGTAATAATCTTTTTTTAGGCTAACGTATTTTTTATTTGTCATCAATGTTTGTTTTGAAAGAAAAAAAAAACGGTGTTTTATTGTTTTTATTGAAATAGCAGAAAACAATCCAAATTGTTGATAAAACAGGCATAAGAAAAAAATGGAAAATACAGAACGTGGTAAAATGTCAGTGAAATTTCAATGACTAATATCGTGTATTGCCTCCACTTGCTCTAATGACCTCTTGCAGACGACGGGGCATACTCTCAATTTTTGTCTGGATTACATGTTGTGGTATGTTATTCCACTCTCTCACTAACAGATACTTAAGCTCCTGTCCGTTGTTAGGAGGAGATGATAGGGGTTAAATACATTTTTTCAAATCGTCCCAGATATGTTCAATAGGATTCAGGTCCGGAGACCTAGCTGGCCAGGGTAACCTCGTAATTCCAACCTCGTCCAAGTATTGCATACTGATCGTGGCAACGTGCGTTCGAGCGTTGTTCTGCATAAAAACCGTGTGTTTTCTCCAAGCCTTGTCATGGTATGCATAACTTGTTCTTCCAGAATCTCCGTAATGTCCCTTCGTGCAGTTAAGGACCCATTTTCGATGAAGGGTAATTCTGTGTGGAAGTAGGAAGATACACCTCCTCAAGCCATGACCGAGCCTCCACCAAATGGCATTCTTGGAGCAATGCAAGCTTGTGAAAATTATTCACCGGTTCTCCTCCAAACTCTTACACGTCCATCGGATCTAGTTAAGTCGAAACGGGATTCATCTGAGAATAACTCTTTGCTCCAATCATTAATTCCCCAATGCGCGTATTGTCGAGCAAAAGCTTGTCGTGCAACTCGATGCGCCAGGCGAAGTGGCGGTCCTGTAGCCATTACCTGAGATAATAGTCCAAAAAAACAAATTCTTCTCCTGACTGTTGCAGCGCTAACATTGCGATTTCGTACTTTCTGTAGACGATTTCGATGCATAGTCGCAGTTAAGGTCCGGTTTCGTAAAGCCTGAATCACAAGAAAACGGTCATCTCGTACCGTAGTCATTCTTTTTCGTCCAGAGCCAGGTCGTCTGGATAGCAAACCCTTCTCCTGAAAGCGTTGAAGCACTCATTGAACCAAAGAAAGGCTTACGCCAACAGTTCTTGCGACTTACTGTTGAGTGTGACCGTCTTTCACAAGCGCAACAATTTGTGACGTTTCAACGACAGTCAAGGGTATTTTTGTCAAAAAATAAACAATAATAAACACTAATAATGACACTAATAAACACTAATGCTGGCAATAATAAACGTTTGTTCGTTGCGTTTGAACAGAAAGTCGAAGCACAAATGAGACCGTTCATTTTGGGATGTGTGCGCTTTCCCGCGAAATCGGCACTATTGAAATTCTTTGTTGCAAAGGAAACCGCTAAGCCGACAACAATTCCCAGAAACATGCATTAGTTTGTATTTGTGTTATTATTATTTACGATAAAGCTCGTTAAAAATGAAATATCGGTGATTATCAAGGTGACCCGGATTTTATGATCGCGAGTGTATTATTTCTTTAATTTCTTCTCTTGTGGGTTTGGTATTTCTTCTATTACTATTTAAGGTTTAGAACCATTATAATTTTCTTCAGTAGTCACTCCGTCTCTTCGAAATATTCTTTCCACCTTTTACATGTTTGGTCCTTGTCCACTATCAGATTTCCTTGCTTAACTTTTACATTCATAGTTCTTCCCTGATACCTAGTTTTAATATATTTTACCTCTTTGTAACAATTTTCTGTTTCATTTTTTTTTGAAGAAAAATGAAATAAATTCAAAGGTTAACTGGGTTAATATGTCTATATATAAAAGAAAGAACATTAAAAAGAAACTCATATTTACGATTTTTCCAATTGTTTTTCAATTTTACAGGAAAACTCAACAAAAAAAATCGTAACTTACAAATTGTTGACTCCTCCTAAATATATCTTGCTTAATCATTACATTAGAACCTCTAATTTTACACTGTTTATAATCGACTATGCGATTATATAATCTAAATAAATCACTGTCAAAGTAAGGTATTTTTTATTTGAAGCAACATATTATGTACGCATTTTTGAATGACCCACAAAATATAGTCCCACTACCAAATTTTGCTTTAAGGCGCCTATTCACGGACAGATACAATCAAAGCTCGTTTTTTGTTTTATCTGAATTGATGAGATTGTGTTTATTATTGAATCGGATAGGCTATATCTTAAACGATCAGTATTTAAAAATGGTTTAGTTTCGGTAGTGGCGTGCGTGAAAGAGACAGTATGAGAGACTTAAGTGGTATTTAGTGTATAGTGATACAAAAACAATGGTGAGTTTTTTAAATCATGTACTCTGATGAGGTGTTACGGAAGTATTCTATTGTTTATTTATTTAAATAGGGTTTTAATTTAAATTATTAATCTTCCTAAATTATAGCGATTTATAATTTATAGTTTATTTCGTTAGTAATGTCTTTTTTCATTATTCTATTTTTTTTATCAAAGAAAAGTAGTTACACCTTATTACAGCAACACACCTCAGTTTTGTGGAGAACCGAAAGTTAATAAAGCTATACCATCACTTAGACCTATTTGCAGTACCATGAATTTTCCTTGTAGTAAAATGTCAAAATTTTTACTTTATACAACCATTGAAAATAATAATGACACATTTATAAATAATATACAACATTTTTTTAATATATTATCGAATATTAAATTCAAATAATAATTTAGTATGTTTTGACAAATAGTTTATATACAAATGTCAAGAGACAAGACAAAGACAAGACTTTGAAAATAATCAAAACAACATTAGATAAAGACAATACTTGACAACTAGAACAAGAATAAATGTATGAGCTAGAATAGAGTTATTGACAGTATGTACTGATAGTACTTATTTCTAACTGTGTAATGAATTCAAGAATCAAAATTTTGGTATTGAATTTCGCGAAAATGGACTTCGCTTTATCTCCATTATTAGCAAAAATTTATTTATTATTATCCAGATTTAGCCATACGGCTCACACTCCCTCTAACGGGAAAATTCACTTATCTCAGATACCTACGGTATCAAAAGAATTGAGCTCTGGTGGGACTCTTTCCGTGTTATCGAGCCCTAGGTGACTTGGTATGTTGGAGTATCTGCCAAAAATTTTCGTACACATCAGTACGTCGCGATGAGTAGGGTAGACTGGGGCTAGTTGTGCCACTTTGGACAAAATAATTTTTAACATTTTTTTCGAATCATTATTTGGGAACATCAGCAATTTTTAAGCAATACCTTACAGTATGTAAATAGTTTTACAAAATGCACATATTGTCACAATTTGCCCCAATATGGGGTAAGTTGTGACGAACTTGGGGCAGGTTGTGACAGTAAATATTTTTAAATATAATAAACTTTAGTTGGAGAATAATAACAAAGTTTCCATAATAAATTTATTTTATAGTTAAGTATAGATACATAAATGTTTGATAAATGTTTATGTAAGAAACAAATGTGTAGAAAAACATCTAGTGAATTTAAAGTAAAATAAAAAACTTAATCGCTATCGTCAATTTGTGCTGATTCTACTTGTAGTTCTGAAGAGTGGCAGTTTATACAAACATAATAAAGATCATCTTTTGTGCACTTTACATGAGCCCACCTCTTGCATTCCATACATTGCACCCAGTCTTCTCCTAACCTAGACTTTTTATATGGTCCCATACAAACTAAGCAAAAGTAATCTTCTTCCTCTTCTTCTGAGCTGTCTTCTCTTTTTCTTGTTGCGGTCTCTTTCTTTGGCGCTGCTTTTTTCTTAGGCAACAGTTGTTTTGAGTCAAATAATTTTTTCTTTATTTTATCCTCTTTGCACTTTATTGTTTCCTTCCTCTTTAACTCTTCACTGCGAATTGTCTCCTTGACAGGTGTGCTAGTCAAAATTGCAGATGTTAAGCTCTTGCGTTTTTTATTTTTTCGAGGACCAGCTTTTGGCAGAGGTCTTATATCCATAGGGCTGACAGGCAGAACTTCGGCATGGAATGATCCTGGTAGGTTGGCCTGCGATGATCCTTGTTGATATGGTCCTGGTTGATAGGTATGGGAGGGTCCTGGCTGGTTAGCATAATATGACGACGGTTCAGGTTCATCGAGATGCTGAAACTCTTTAAGCTGCCCAGCACTGGCTTCCTCATTACCATCTACGATGTCAATAGGCCTATTCAAAGGTCGGTCGGTCACCGAAGAACACAGAAAGTCTTCTTCATTAAAAATGTTTCTATTGAATTCCCATATTCCTGTAGAACGAAATCCTGCCTGAACATTTGTTGGTGTTACAGCTTTAGGTAATGCTGTTTTCACTATACTTGGGATGTCATAAATTGAGACTGTGTTTCCAGGATGAGATTTCATCCATCCACACATGGCGTCGTTTAAAAACTTCTTAAATGGACCAAAAACGGAAACATCCAGTGGTTGAAGTCTATTTGTTGTATGGGGAGGGAACGATAAGAGAGTAATACCGTGCTCTGTACAATAGTCAAGGACTTCGATATATAGGTGAGCACTGTGGTTGTCTAACAGAAATAAAACCGGTGATTTCTTTGAGCACCTTACTTTTTTTACAAAATGCTTCATAAAAAACAAAAAGTCCGGGCCTGTTATCCAGCCACTTGGGTTAGCAGTACCACAACAACCTACTGGCCCATCACGTACAAAATGCTCCTTGTAAAACTTACGTGGAAAAACGAACATAGGAGGAACTGAGTTACCCTCTGCGTTAATAGCAAGAACCATAGTAACATTGGTCCCCCTCTCAGCTGAAGTGACACCACCAACTCTTTTCTCGCCTTTCTTCGCTATGATTTTTACCGGTTTTTGGACAGTCCCAGTCCCTGTCTCGTCTATATTCCAAATATCATTAGCTGTAAAATGGTTTTGACTTAATACTAATTCGAGGTTATCAAAAAAGAGTCCGACATTGTGCTTGTTGAAACTTGTACTCCGACTTAAGCTGGTAGCCTCAGGAACACGAATAGACACATTATTGTTACGTTGCATGAACTTTGTAAACCAATCATTACTGGCGTGTTTTGTTGCTACCCAATTCTCAGGCACAAGAACTTTGTTCGCTATAGCAAATTCAAAAGCTAAACTTTTCATTTCTTTTGGGCTAATACCATAAAATATTTTCGCTGCCTGAACAGCATATTCACAGAGCTCTTCTTCTTGTTGTTGTGAAAATATCATTCGAGGTCTTTTGTAACCCATTTCTACCACTCCATCTGGATTGGTTTGTTGTTTTTTTATATATCTAAGTAAGGACATCCGGTTAACGCCATATTTTTCAGCTGCTTGCCTTAAACTACACGATCCAGACTTAACATCTAACGAAGCCGACTCGTAACTGTTTATATTACTCCGACCACGTTCCGTTTTCCTTTTATAATTTTTCACCATTATCTGTAACAAACCCATAAACATGCATTAAAATTAGTAGGGGCATGTTGTGACACTGTCACAATCTGCCCCAAGCCTTTCGTCACAACTAGCCCCACCGTACGCCATTTTACATAAAGCCACTTGCACAGACCTTGACACGTCGTATAGAAACCAAACTGTGTCTTACTAGAGAGAAATAAACAAACTATCTACTACAACTAGAATAAGTTTCTTACCTTGTGGTTTGAAAGTGAAATAACAATTCAAAGACAACAGCAAAATTTTACTTCGTTACAACGAAATGACATATAATTTTATAAAGCGGCAGAAACGCATAGCATCACAACCAAACTACACAAACAGACTGAGGACATGCGGACGTGGAATTGTGGGTAACCGGGCGACGCTGCTACCTATGGTTAGTCTATAAAACTATTTGTCACAACATGCCCCTGTCACAACTAGCCCCGATCTACCCTACAGCTTTCTGCATGGCCTTAAAGTCATGTTCATTTAGACCCAGCTGTTTTATATTCTCTAGGAGGTTTTTGGGAATATTACCAGTAGTAGATAAAATAATGGATACTGTCTGAGTACTTTCCATTTTCCATCGTCTCCTGATTTATATTTCTAGATCTCTGTATTTGGCAATCTTTTCGTTATATTTAACATATAAATTATTGGTGTTGGGTATCGCCACATCAATAAGTGTTGTTTGCCTAGTAATTTTATTAACTAGTATGAGATCCGGTCTATTATGAGCCACTGGTTGGTCTGTAAGCACAGTGCGGTCCCAGTATAACTAGTAGTTGTCATTTTCAAGCATTTTGTCAGTGACGTATTGATAATAAAGAAGATGGTCGATTTTGAGAGGTCCCAGTTTGTCAGCTAGTTCTTGGTGGATAATCTTTCCTACTGAGTCATGGCGTTCTTTATATTCAGTACCGACAAATGCCTGGCCATCGGTAAGATGTTGGATGGTTTCTTGGGCTTGGCATCCATATCGGCATTTGTCATTTTGGACTCGAGTATCTTTAACAATATATTTCTGGTGTATTTCTTGTTTATTCAGTTTAAGCGGCGTTGTATCATCTGCGCCAATTGCTCGATGTAAAGTAGATGTCTCAGCCTGTACCTGAAAATAAGTTCTTAAATTAGCAATTTGTTTATCCAATTGCTCACCTATATCCATAAGTCCTCTTCCTCCTTGATACCGCGGTAATGTTGTTCTCTCTACTACACTGCGTGGATGATGTTTCTGCGCCTTTGTGGGAAGTGTTCTTACTTTCCGCTGAAGACCCTCTATATCCGTTATTGACCACTTTATAATACCAAACGAGTAGCTCAGAGCGGAACTAAACAAATTTTTACTATTAAGATATGACAGATTTAGTTGTCTTACTCTTCGCACGAACTCCGAAGTTAGTTCAGTTTTTCAGTTCAGATATTTGTACATATCATTTTCACCCATCGCCTCGATGTTTTAGTCATCTTGCATATTGAAAATTCCGGGTTGAACCTTTCCTCTGACTATATTTAGTAAACGGCACTTGTCTAGTCCAAAATGCATACTGACATCATTTGAGAAAGTTTCTACAGTTTTTAGCATCTGATCTAGGTGATTTCGAGTGGAAGCTATTAATTTCAAATCATCCATGTATAACAGATGATTAAGCTTCGCCACAACAGTATTGTTATTTTTGATGCTAAATCCTGAGTAAGTGGAGTTTAATAGCTGATATAGTGGGTTCATCGCTAAACAGAACCAAAGGGGACTCAACGAGTACCCCTGAAAAAGGCCCCGGTTAATTGGATATCTTCAGTTTCGATATTGGTTTCACCAGGTATTTGAAGGTGAATTTTAGTCTTCCACTCTGCCATTATATGCTTTAAAAAGGTCACTAGATTATCATCGACTTTATATATTTTCAATATATCTATAAGCCATTCATGCGGCAGTGAATCAAAGGCCTTCTTGTAGTCAATGAAGGCAGTAAAAAGTTTCCTTTTTTTGGTGTATGCCTGGTTATAAATGACTGAGTCGATAATAAGTTGTTCTTTACAGCCCATGGAGCCCTTAGCGCATCCTTTCTGTTGAGGTTCTATGATATTGTTTAGAGCACAGTGTTGGTAGATACGCTGGGCTACACAGGATGTGACCAATTTGTACAACGTTGGAAGGCAAGTAATTGGGCGGTACTTGGCTAGATCTTGGGTGTTATTTTGATCCTTTGGTATTAGGTATGTGGTTCCCTGTGTAAAAAATGATGGTGATTTCTGCGGATTAGAGATAACATGAATAATCAATACTGACAAACACTCATGAACACTCCAAAACTTCTTTAACCAGAAGTTCTGAACTCCGTCTGGTCCAGGAGATTTCCAGTTATGAAGCTCTTTGATAGTATTTGAGACTTCTTCGTTGGTGAAGGGTTCGTAAGGAATATTATTGTAATGTTGACAGTTGTTCGTTGTGTCTTCAATCCATCCAGAATTGGTGTTATGAGTAGCTGGCATTGAAAGTTGATATCCCCAGAACTCATGAAGTTTTTCTTGGCTTGGGTATGATTTATTTTCATTTTCTATAGTGGAATTAAGTTTCCTATAAAACGCCTTCTCTGCATGCTCAAAAAGTATATTGCCGCATTTTCGGTTGTTACTTACTTTGTACTTACCTCACACCTTAGGGTAGAGAGGTGTTCGATTATATATACTTACTTTGTATCTTCTTAGGCGGCCTGAATAAACGAAAAGTTTTTGTTTTAATGTGTCCAGGCATTGTTGCGGTGAGTTATTTTCTGGATCATGTTGTGAGTGTCTTAGTGTCTTAGAGCGCAATATCTCTTCAGCTCTCTTGATGATTTTTCGACTTCTTATTCCTCGGATGTATTCAGTTATTTGTCCAATGTCCCTATGCAATGATTCAATTTTCCCTAGTAGCCGTTTTTTCCAAGGTGCAATTCTGCTATCATTCTTTTCGATATTAGTACCCCATCTTGCTCTGATCTTAATTCCCATAACATTAGCAATTGCTGTTGCTGCACAGTAAATCAGCATATGCAAATATTCCAATGTAAGAGTTTCCACGATGTAATTGGGTAGGACTTCAGTGTTCACAATTTGTAACAGCGCACCTAGTTTCTTAAAAGAGTTTATTTTTGGTAGCGGTGGTCTGCTAAGAGGGTTCGTCCCATTAAACTCTTGTACGGCACGTGCCATTTCACTTGCCAGGTTGTCATGCAACTCGTTATTGTCCTGCTGCGTATTAACAGGTTGTGTTTCTTGTATGAGAGGTTCAGGAGTCTGCTCATTACGGATTTCATTAGGGATTTGATCTACAACTAGCTCTGGGTTATGAATCTCCCTTTCGACTTCGCTTTTGGTGTTATCGTATCCCGTCTTATTATTATTATTATTATGATTATTATATAACAAATAAGGGCAGAAAAGCGAGCTCCTGTTATGCCCAAAAAGCAAAAATAAAAAATATCCCTTTAAACTAATACCAATTATAAAGTTAAGTAAAGTTAAACAATTAAGAATATAATACAAAAATTAAATTGCGAAACAATAAATAAATAAATAATAATGCTGTCCAAAAATAACACAAACACATAAATAAAATAAAGCGCTATGAAGTTTATTTTTAAAGATGTTAACACTAGTTGCCGATATGGTGTCTTGATCCAAATTGTTTTAAAAATTAAAGATTCCATTTGGCAAGAAGTGGATCTTGCAGTAGTTTGTTTCCTCTTTAATTTGTATTGACGATCTCTTAATGTTTCGTCTTCATTCAAAGTGAATATGGTGTTTAGGTCTCCAAAATTATGTTTTAAAATACGAAAGCCAATAATTATATCACCTCGAAGACGTCACTGCTCGAATGTCGTAAAATGAGCCATGGATAGTCTATCTTTAGTTAGGTCTTACACGGCCGTATGTCAGTCTTGTGGCTTTGCTCTAAACATTTTCAAGTAGGATTTTATAACGACTGAAATCTGGATTCCACACTGGTCCGGACAACTCAAGAATAGGTCTAACGTATATTGAGTAAAGTTTACTAACAGAGGTTAGAGATATACGTGTAAAACATTTACGGATCAAAAACAATTTCGAGTTTGCACGTTTACACACCGACACTATGTGATCACACCAATAAAAGTCACTATAAATTATCACTCCGAGATCGTTGTGTGAGGTTACCGAGTTTAAGGGATGTCCATTAATAAAGTACGACAGTATGTATGTACAGCGTTAACAGGCCTTTTAGGCCCATTGCTGGATGGATAATTTCCATCGTTTTCTATTCTTAGCTAACAGCTTCCAATCTCTGATTCCCATCTCTCTGACATCTTCCATCACTGCATCTCTCCATTTCTTTCTTGGTCTTCCTCTCTTTTTTTTGCCCTCAGGTAATCTCCAAGCAATATTCTTGACTAGTCTCTTACCTTGCATTCTTTCTAGATGGCCGAGCCATTCTAGTCTACGTTTTTTCACCACATTTGTTATTGTAGGGTTAGCATACAACTGATACACTTCTGCATTAGTTCGTCTTCTCCATTCTCCTTCTACTACTTTTCCACCAAATATTCTGCGAAGTATCTTTCTTTCCCATGCTTCCAATGTGTTCTGTACGGTTTTGTTCATAGTCCATGTCTCGGCAGCGTATAGCATTGTGGGTCTAATTATAGTTTTGTATACTCTTATTTTTGTATTACGAGATATATCTTTGGCCTTAGTTATTTTGCTCATGGCTCCAGCACACCTGTTGCTCTTGGTCAGTCTCAGGTTGATTTCAGTTTCTTCTTTACATGTCTGATCAATAAGAGTACGACAGTGATGAGTTATTTTTGCCGATATGTAAAACAACGCATTTTTCATTGTTAAGCGGAAGTAACCATTCTGAGGATCATTTGAATATTGCGTCAAGATCTTGTTGAAGAACATGTTGGTTAATAGTTGAATTCACATATAATTTCATGTCATCAGCGTAAATGGAAACCTTATTGGATACAATGGGCGGAAGATCACTAGTGTAGACACAAAAAAGTAACGGTGCAAGTACTGATCCTTGTAGAACTTCACTCTTGACTTGCTTATCTAGTGAGTGGTCTTCCCCAACACGAACCCTGAAGTATCTGTCGGATAGAAAATCTTGGATCCAAATGTTTAACTTTCCGCGGATACCGTAGTGATCCAATTTAGCTAGTAATCGACATTTTGGAACAAGGTCGAAAGCCTTGGAGAAGTCTAAGTAGACTACATCGACAGGATTCCGATTGATTAAAGATAATGACCAATCATTTACACAATGAAGTAAGTTTGTGATCGTTAAACGACCTTTGATAAAGCCATGCTATTGGTGAGTGATGACATTTTCTTGAAGAAGAAACTCAGACATAGCTTCCGAAATAATCGATTCTATGACCTTGCCAACAATAGAAACCAGGCAGATTGGACGATAATTAATGTGATCAAGTTTATTTCCTTTCTTGACTATAGGAGCAGCCGAAGTCAATTTCCAGGACGAGAGGAGAGAACCTTGATTAAAAGAAGCATTCATTCTGAGAGATATAGAGATGGCTACAGATTCTGCACATTGTTTGAGGATAAAGGAGGTAAGTCCGTCTAATTCAGGTGATGAATTATTTCGTAGTTTCCTTAAATCATGTTTAATTTCATCCGGTGTAAAAGATATATTGTCAAGAGTTTTAGACACGTGTGGGCACATTATTTGAGGAATAGTATCGTAAAGGTTGATCTGTAAAAACCTAAGAAAAGAATAACGATAAACATTCCGAAGATTCGTTATTCGAAGAACCTAAAGACCCGTCAGCTTTTTGAAGTAATAGTATGGAGACTTTAGAAGATAAAGATGTACGAATGTACCGATAAACTTATTTACTATTACCACTTGCAATGATAGATTCTTCAAATTCTGTTCTTAACTTTAGCAAAGATTATTTGACTCGGCTAGAAAAATTACGGTGGGTGAGAAAATCATCAAAGGGACCAGTAAGTTTGTATCTTCGCCAGAGCTTTCGCTTATGTCGAATTAAATGGGTAGCTGAGAGGTTATTCCAAGGTTTTAGTCGATTTCTGAATAGCTGCCGTGCGTTGTATGATCAGAAATTGTTGTAATAGCAGTAAAAAGAAAAGATATATATATATATATATATATATATTTAGGGATTCTACAGTATTCACTGCCTTCCCTCGCTCAACCGTTTCCATCTCTCTCTGTTGTTCCATTCTCCATCGTTTAGGCCTCTCTTACTCATGGCGTCGTCTACTTCGTTCCTCCAGGATTTTCGGGGTCGTCCTCTTTTCCTCCTTCCTATGGGGCTCCATTCGGTTATTCTCTTTATCCATCTGCTGTCGCTAGTTCTTCTTACATGTCCATACCACTTTAATCTTTTTTGTTCTATATTTGTTAGTATGTCTGTTTCTATTGATGTTCTTTGCTTTATTTCGTCATTACTTCTCCTATCCATTCTTGTTACTCTGCAGCATCTTCGCAGGCATTCCATCTCTGTTGCTACTATCTTACTGCTGTTTTTCTTATTTATGATCCAATTTTCAGCCCCGTATGTCATAATACTTCGCACTAATGTTTTATAAATCTGCGGTTTTGTCTTCATATTTAGGTGTCTATCCCACCATACTGAGTTAAGTTGTCGGATTGCTGTTCTTGTTTGTCCTAATCTTTGTGTAATTTCTTCCTCTGTTGTTGCCTTTTTCGTGATTATAAACCCCAGATATTTGAATTTATCCTTTCCTTTGATTGTTACGTTTTCATCCATCTGTAGATCTTCTATGTCTTCTTCACTTGTAGATAGGTACTCTGTTTTCGCGAGGTTAATATCTAGGCCAGCCTTGGTATATTCTTCTTGTAGTTTCTTCATCATGTAGCTGAGGTCGTCTTGGTCTTGTGCAATCACTACCTGATCGTCTGCAAAGCTTAACGAAAAGCAATTCTAAAAGAAAAGAATTTACATTAAAGCAATCAGTAGTGGCATGTTATGAAATTATTTTTGCAAGGTGGTGTTAAATTGAATGTGACCAGTAATAAGCGAGTGGTCAGAAAGACCCACAGGAGAGGACACTTCAAGTGCAGAAATTAATTGATCATCATTTGTGAAAAATAAGTCTAAAATTGAAGGATTATTGTTGGCTCTAAACCTTGTAGGTTCAGTTATCAGTTGTAATACATTTGAGTTCATGATAAAGTTTTTAAACAAATGTTGGGAATTGATAGTATCAGTTTTGGAAATAATGGGTCAGCTTATCTCTGGAAAATTAAAATCTCCAACAACAATGAGATTTTCAAGGGATGATAATTCCTTAAGTTTGTTAATAAGCATATTGTCCTGAGTAAATACTGTATCCGGAGGTCGGTATATGCAAACTATATTAAATATGAAACAGTTATTAGTAATAAGTAAGTGGATAATTTCTATACCGGGTACGTCTATTGTTTTATTACTGATGGAAAAAGTATTGGTAATTTCATTTGCTAAATAGATGCATAATCCTCCCCCTCGACGAGTACCTCTATCTCTACGAAATATAGTAAATTTATCAATGTTTACAATAGCATAGGGGATAGAAGAATTAAGCCACGTTTCTGTTAGGAGAATAATGTGAGGTTTTAGAAGTTGAACAGTACTTATAAATTCATTAAATTTGGACATAAGAGAGTTTAGATTCGTATACATCAGAAGCCAATCCGTAAATTTTGGTGCAGAAGAATTATGAACGAAATTTCATTACCTTTCTACAGCCATTCACATATTTAATCGTAAGGTCATTTTCTCCATTATTTTCACGAGTTTCAAGCTCAGTACGAAGTTTTTTTAAACGAAGTTGCTGCATAGGTGTTTTGTCATCAATAACAGAATAAGTTTCAGTAGATTTGTTTTCTAAAAACTTATTTTTGTTACGAAGAATTTTTCGAGTACCTGTGCATTGGAGCAGAACAAAAAGATCTCATATTAGACGATAACACTACGATAAAGAACTGCTGTGAGTACAAATACCTAGGTATTATTATTTCACAAGATGGAACATTAGACAAAGCCATAAGAGAGAGAAATACGTCAGGGAGAAAAGCCATCACAATGTTAAACACCATTTTATGGGACCAATCCATCAGCAAAGAAAATAAAAAGAGGATATATGAGACTATAGTAAAAAGTATCACTTTATACAGCTGTGAGGTATGGCCACTGAAAGAAAGAACACTGTCAACGCTGAAAGCGACGGAAATGGATTTTTCGAGAAGAGCCTCAGGAAGATCTAGAAGAGAAAGGATTACCAACGAACGTATTAGAGAAATAATGGGAATCAAACGAACAATCACAGATGACCTAACAACAAAACAACTTATCTGGTTCGGACACATACAAAGAATGGACGAACAACGAATGCCAAAAGAAATACTAAAGTGGCAACCAGAAGGAAAAAAAAACGAGGTAGACCGAGAAAAAGTTGGAGCGAAGGAATAAATAAAGAACTGAGAGAGAGGGCCATAGAAGAAGATCTATGGAACAACCGGTCTAAGTGGCGATTGGAAGTCGGAAAACGGCGGAGAACGTTATAAACCGACAAGCAGTAGTAGTAGTAGAATTTTTCGAGTGTGATGTTCAGAACTCATTATCACTTTTATCGTGCGGGGATAACGTTTATTTTGATAAGGTTTACCGACTCTATAAAATGTAAC
Source organism: Diabrotica undecimpunctata (assembly GCF_040954645.1). NCBI lineage: Eukaryota > Metazoa > Arthropoda > Insecta > Coleoptera > Chrysomelidae > Diabrotica > Diabrotica undecimpunctata. Next base: position 110,870,057 of record NC_092811.1, on the reverse strand, counting down.
AGGACTTTCTTGACATCCAATGACTTCTAGGGCTAAATGTGTTTTATTCTTATCATGATCTTTTTTATTTTGTGCGTCTCCGGTAGGTTCAGGGAAGCCTCTAACCAAAAAATTTTTGGAACGAGATATGCGGTCTGCGGCTTCATTGACAATGCTGTCGGTAAATTCTGTTGTTGTAATAGAATCAAGTTGATTTAATTTATTGCTGAATTCAGACAGTTTAATATCAAAGTCTTCAATTTTCTTCTTAATGTCCGTTTTAAACTCGACTAGTAAACTCTTGATTTCAGTAATATTCTCAATGTTTGAACTACATGCATTGCAAAGCATAAATATCCCACGTACTTTTTGCCTCGTAACTCGACTATTGACTGACAGATCCGTACAAGCAATGTGTATTGATTTCTTGCAGCCATCACACTGGAGCTTTCTATCGGAGGTAGAAGTTCAACTATGAACAATCCGCAGGGATGACCAAGTTCAGGGAGAACAGAAACAATTTCCTATGGGGATTCCCATTCCCTGGCAGTGGTTTTTTCAATTTTGTAGGGCTGCCTCAATATATAAATTAAACAGTAAGAATGACATACTGCATCCTTGTCTTAGTCCTTTAGTTACTTTTATTGGTTCTGATAGTTTATTTTCGATTTTTAGGTAAGTAGTGTTATCCCTGTATACTTCTGCGATTATTCCTAAAATTTATGGACTAATGCCGAGTTGTTGTAAAGCTTCCCACAATTTAAGTCTTGGAACTGTATCATACGCCTTTTCTAGGTCGATGAAGGCTAGATGTACTTCGGTACCCACCACTATTCTTTTTTATATTAATTGTTGGAGTATAAACAAGTTATCAGTGCAAGATCTAACAGGCGTAAATCCACTTTGGTCTTCGCTAATTAGAAGTCCTACACATTCTTTCATTTTTCCATTTATTATCTTTCCAAACATTCTCCCGAAAGTAGGTAGGACACTTAATCCTCTGTAGCAGTTAGGATCTTTTCGATTACCCTTTTTAAAGATGAACACTTGGTGAGCGGTTTTCCATTTAGATTGAACTTTAATTTGTTGGCAGCATTGATTCATTAGAAAAGTTATTTGTTCTATTAGGATTGGACCTCCTGCTTTAAGTAACTCTACAGCTATATCGCCAGGTACTGGAGATCGCCCGTTTTTCATTTTACTGTTACAAATGTTACTATTTGCTTGTCTCTCCATACTAATTTACTCTCCCATATATTCCAATCTGGACTCTTGGAGAAAATTTTTATAGTGATTTTCCCACTTTTCTATAGGAATTAAGTTGCTTAAGGAGTTATGGATATTTTTCTTTAGATTAGTGATTGTTCTCCATGCTTCCGTAGTCTGAGAACCATCAATTAAATTTTCAACTTGAACACATTTTTGTTTCCAGAAATTGTTTTTTACTTCTTTTATTTGATTGTGTACTTCTTCTTTTTTCCTTTGATATATTACTCTATTGCTAGATGCTTTATTTGTTAGCCATTTCTTATATATTTTGTTTTTTTCTTGTATCATTTCTTTTACGTTTTCTGTCATACATGGTGGTTTGTGGTGTTTTTTCTCGTTGTTCTCTGTTCCTAATACTCCATAAACAATTTTTTTATTATCATTTTGAGGTTGTTGTAATCTTGTTCTACATCCAGGATTTGGAAAACATACCTGTCTAATTTTATGGTACTAAAATTGTCATAACTCTACTTAATGTTTTAGATAGTAGAGAGCATACTGTCGACAAAGACAAACATGTTACGAAAAAAAGTTAAAAGCAACAGGATATTGGACACAAACAAAAGCAGTTACCAAAACTTTTTCGACGCGAAATATGCATATTTTTGTGCGAAGCACCTGACGAAATACGCTTATCAAAGAATGCTAATTTTCCATATCGATTACAGCATATTGCATATTGTTAATATTATAGATTATACTGTGGTTGGTAGGTCATTATTTACATTACAGGTATCCGTAGGCGTCACGAACTAGTATTAAAATAGTTAAATTTTAATAAAATAAATAATAAATAAAATTTGAATAGTTACTACAATGAACTCAAAATTTAAATAATGTTTTTTGGGGAGCCATACCTTTTTCAGCAAGAGAGTATGAAAATGAATACTAGTAATTTAAATAATAATAATAGCGGATATAGAAAAACTTCAGCGAAACGTACGAACACACCAGACGAAAGCACAAAATTGTCATCCTTATAGTTTAGTAGAAAGAACTACATTGTCACGCTATTTAGGGGGAAGAGGACTTATGGATATAGATGAGCCATTAAACAATAGATTGGTAATTTAAGAACACATTTTCGAATGCAGGCTGAGACATATATTTTATATCGCGCGATCTGCCTAGTAGATGGCACAACCCACTTTTCTAAAGAAGAAAAAAATGCGTATCTGGATAGGTAAACCTGTATGGACAACTTCCATTAAAGTCCCAAGACTATGTCGACAATACAGTATCAAACTATTCGTTGACACCAAAAATTATGTTTATTTGCACGTCTGTCCTTATGTTATATTCACCCATTCGTCTCTAACGTGCATTTTTCTCATTGCTTCATATAGTTGTTTTCTTGGCACGCTATCATATGCATTCTCTAAGTCGATAAAGGTCATATGTGTTTTAATATTTTTCTCTTTGTTCTTTTCTATCACATGTCTTATGATGAATAAATTATTTAGACACGATCTGATCTGTAGAACAGATTCTTGCTATTGCTCTCTATAATTATTTGGTGATCTGTTTTTAAAAATGAAGGACATGCATCTCAAATTCTACTCCTCTGTAATCTTCTCTCCTACTTCGATTTTATTGAAGAACACTTGTATAACCTATACGATCCTTAAGCCTTCGTATTTCAGCAGTTCTATTTTTATGTTCCCTGGTCCTGGTGCTATGTCGTTTTCGACATTCTTTAGTACTTTAGTTATATCTTCTTCTGTTGTTTTATCTCTCTTTGTTATTGTTGTCACAGGGTATATTCACTGTGAAGTAGCTCACAGTGAATACGAAGTAGATCAATATTAAAATCTAAAAGTATGTATCAGTGGTGGCTCGTGGCTTTAGCGACAGGGTCGGCAAGATTTTGTTGTCTCCTCAGATAGGTATACCGTCTTATAAAAGGGCTTTAATCATCATTTTATTGATTGAAGATTTTTTGTTTTTGTTTTTTTTTTCTATAAATTTAGAACCTCAACATGTTTATTAATTATCTCTAATCTACGTTGTTTGGATGTAGCAAAATAAGTTATCATCGTCATCGTAAAATTTATTAGAGTTTTGGAAAGATTTTAAAATTTTTTTTTCCAACATTTGAGACAAGCTTGACATTCTCTTTTGTTTCATGGTTTTTCGAAAATACGTTTTGATTTTATTCTGAAGCTATTTTCTTGTGGCATTTTAAATTAATTAATATTTAAATGGGAATAAGCCACAATTAAAGGTTAAAATACATTTATTGACGTTTCAATTTCCACTTCGGAAATCGTTCTCAAAATACAAACATTAGTAAATTAAACAAATTTTGTTTTTGTTAATAGATAGTATTATGAGGTTTTTTTCCTGGTTTTTCCCTCATAATTTACTATGGAATCACTAACGGGAGAATTTTACTGTCATCATGGCATGTATTTCTCTTTTTAAAGACGAATTACATGTTATGATTTTTTCTGACGGATATTCTCACGTTAAAGTTGATTCCATGTAATCGAATGAACTATCTTATAAGTAAAGTCGTCCCAGGAACGCAACTCAACAATATTGGCAATATCATTTTAAAGTCGTCTACTTTAAAATGTATAATGTATGTCTGAATTGTCAATATAGATGAGTCAGATAAAATTAAATTATTAGAAGAATTTTTCACTAAGTAACAAAAACAAAATTTGTTTAATTTACTAATGTTTGTATTTTGAGAACGATTTCCGAAGTGGAAATTGAAACGTCAATAAATGTATTTTAACCTTTAATTGTGGCTTATTCCCATTTAAATATTAATTATGTTTTGATTCTTTTGAGACGAGAGAAATCCCGTTCATTTTAGGCAGAAGTTGGTGGTAATGAGAGAATTAATGACAATAATTTATTAATTTCGGTGACAGTTAGAATTGTATCCAAAATTTCAAAATATACTAGTTTTTCGAGATATGTGTCATGCCTTTGTCATTTTTTGGGGGTTCGGAAATATCAAGCGAATCCAAAACTGTTTAAGAAAATCTGCTCCAGTGAAAACTACCCGGGATTTAAAATTCCATCGCGTTTGACAAACTGTTGGCATTTTTTTTTTCGAAACAATTTGTTCTAAAACCGCTTAAATAAATAAAGCAAATCTGCTTACACTGCCAAAAAAAAAAGACGACATTTTTTAATTTTTTACACGTATCCTGCAAATCTATATTCATTCTATGTGCATGATGGTGACTAACTAAAGCTTGCGGTGCAATAGTTTTAACTTTTGCCTGGAGACCATTAAATTCTGGTACTGACCTGGATCTGGTTTTAAGATCTGGTTTCATAAATATGCGTAAAATGTTTCATAAATATGCGTCTCAATAAGATTGAGAACACTAAAGTGTTATGTGTGGTCTCTATTACTATATGGCTGTGAGACCTGGACATTAAAACAGTATGACGTCAACAAATTAAATTTATTTGAAATGTGGATGTACCGCCGAATTCTAAGAATAAGCTGGACCAGCAGAACTACGAATGAAGAAGTACTGAGAGCAATGAACACACGTCCTCATCTGGTCAATACTATCAAAATTAAAAAGACGTCATATCTAGGACACATAATGCGCCATAGGGAATTTGAGAAGCTCCACGTAATATTAGAAGGCAAGATTGAAGGTAAAAGGGGCATAGGACGAAAGAAAAAATCTTGGCTACGAAACAATCAGAGATTGGACCCACACAAAAGGAAATGAGTTAATTCATCAAGCCCAGAATAGTAAGAAATTTTCCATATTGATCGCCAACCTCAACAGAGAAGGCACTTTGGAGGAGGACCATTAAATTCACAAGACATCACAGTAGAGCCGTCATAGGATTGCACTACCAATTTATTTTTGATATCAAAAAATTTTAATCTGTCCTTTAAAATACCAAAAATATATTATACTTTATGGCTTTTACTCACGTCTGTAAAACATAAAAACCTCTCATAAATATTACCACGTAACATAGATCGAACAACAATTGATAGTTGTGAATTTCATGATATATCAGTAGTTTCATCTACTATCGATAAGCAAATGGTTTCCTGAATCTCAGATTCAATAACGTTATTCAAAATGTTAAATGATTCTGTTAATTCATTCTGGATTCATTATTAGATACGCCGCTAAATGTCTTCGAATCAGAAAGTAAATTAGAAAATTCCAAATCGTATTTCTTTTATTAGTTCTCTATGATTACCTTGATTTAAAGAATGCCCCGATTCATCGTGTTTCCTAAATAATCATTCCTGACTTAAAAAAATTAAACTTAAAACTTAAAATTAAAACTTAAAGAAATTACAATACTACTTAAACGACGTAAAACTGCGTGATTATTTTTTACAAATTTCGTTATATTTAATAGCATTTTCACGTTGGGCATTACCTAACGAAACAAAGATATTTTGTTTTCCAAATAAATCTAATTTAATCTGGCTGTATGTATGATCTTTCGAAATATCATGTTTCTGTAAAGTCCTAAATAATTCCTTCAAATTATCGTAACCAGATTCACAGCACGGATTTAGATGTTTGCCCCTATTTGTCGAAAATAAGATGATAGGCCAACAGAAAAGTTTGTTTTTTATACCACTCCTGGTAACCCATGAGTACTTGCTGTACCAATTATTCAAAAATAATCTGTTATTTACCTTATCCCCCGCACTAATATTTACAAGCCGGGATATTTTAAGCAAAGGACGCCCCTTATTTTTAATATCAATTTGTTCTTCATATGGAATAGATAAAAACCCATTTTGCAAAATATAATTTACAATATCATGAATTATTTTTCCTATAATAGCCAGAGTAGTCGGTTCGTTTTGATTTAGTTTGAGTCTTGTTACAAACTCTCTCTGATGACGGGTAGACCCAGAAACACGTGTTAGGGAGTGGTAAGAGACTCAAATTAAATCGAAACGCAACCGACTTCGTATATTTAACTATTTGCGGCAGCGATAACTTATCAAAGTATTACTTTGAAAAATCAAAACAAATTAATAAAAAACAAGTCGATCGATACCAGGAAAGCCAGTTAGTGAACTATCACTTCACTACTTAAGTACTTATCCGGAAATAATATTTCATCCTGCGCTCGCAAGGAACATCGGCAGATTCTGAACTTCCGTACCTACCATTTAAATGCGTACGGAGAGAAATGTATGTTTGGTTGCTTATAAACTAATATTCCGTTCATTTTTACGTGTAAATCGTCAGCCTGGGGTCGGCTTGCCGATACGGTCTAATAAGAATTCACACAGTCGGATGGATGACTCGGATTTCGGATTATTAATTTGAAAAATTGATGCGCAGGGATCACTTAACGCTCGGATTGGTCGAATTCTTTTAAAAGCCATGAATAAAATTTAGTCTGTATAATCACACAGATATTTTTTTTATTTCACAGAAACAAATGGCATCAACTTATTACTTGGGATAATTACTTATTGAAATACTGATTAAAGTAACTATTCAAAAAAATCTATATCTATAAATGTGTGGGTCGGTACTGCTGACCCTGCCGACCCTGACCGGCCGTCACTGGATAAGCTCGTTCAGAAAACGGCACAAGACCCCCATTAATTTTTTGTATACTTCCTGGGATCCGTTAGTCACAGCATGATAAAAAGCTGGATTTTTAGGGTTAGATTTTATAATCGAAACAAACAATAGCTTTAAGCATTTCTTAGATTCTTAGATTTAGGGGTCACTTTACAGCTTGACAGAGTGAACTGTTCACAGGTCTGGTGCAATATTCTCCAAAAGCAAGTCTAGCGCCTGAACTTTAAAGGGTATTCAAAGTATATATATATATATATATATATATATATATATATATATATATATATATATATATATATATATATATATATATATACCCGGTATTTAGGCGGCACACGCCCTTCCGGTAGGGATCTATGGAGGAGTATCACCGAGCCGCAAGCCCTTATCTCTTGCCGTACTGCTCCACCATAGGCCGATCAGATACCAGCATATTCTAGTATTCAAAGTATACCTTTCCTAAACGTTTAAGATGTTATGGTTTTGTTGTAACAATTCTGTTTATGTATCGTACTCGATTAGGACTTGTTTCTATCTTTATTTTCGTTGCTACTTAGTTTTAAATACTAATTATATATATATGTTGTTAGATGCTTATTTTTATTCTAATATTTTTTCATCATATTTAATACCAGACCGCTTTTAATGTTGTTACTTAATTTATAATTCATAACATGTTTTTAGGTAATAAATATATAAAACAATGCTTTTTATGACTGTCTAGCGAATAGTTTATAGACCCTACATTTCTGTATATCTATGTAAATAAGTAATAATTTATTTAAAATAAATCCAATATAACTTCCAGGTAAAAATAAGGTTTGGCTAATATTAATAACATTTTATCTATACGAAAAATAATGTATTACCAACACCTATTACATTAACATCTACATAGAACATTTAATATCTAATTAAATCAAGAACCAACAGAAGCAGACTTTACTTTAGAGAAAGCACATTTGAAAGAACATTCATATGTGCAACATGGAATATACAAGGATGGAACAAAAAGGCGACGGAAGTGATCAAGGAGTTTAGAGAATGCAACATCGACATACTCAACATAAACCAAAAAGAAAGGAAATGGAACGAAAACAATAGAAGACCATATCCACTGCTGGAGCGGAGTTAATAATGAATGTAAAGCAAAGGCAGGAGTGGAAATACTAATCAAAAATAAGTGGAAGAACAGGATTAGAACATGGGAACCAATCAATGGGAGAATAATTATAATGCATATAGACATATATGGTAAAGAGACAGTGATACCCGGAGTATATGCACCGATAGACGATTCTCCGAGAGTAGAAAAAGAACATTTCACGGAACAACTCTAACATCAAATATAGTTAATTAAGAAGAACGTGGAGATAATTATAACAGTAGACCTTAACGGCAGAACCGGAAGGAAAGAAAACGATAAAGTAGTGGGGAGATTTGGAGAGGATGAACAAAACGATAACGGAGAACGTCTGATTGAATTATGCGAACTAAACAACCTAAAAATCACCAACGGATTCTGCAGACATAAAAATAATCATTAATATACATGGACACAAAAAACACGAAAGCTGAAATCGATAATAGACTACATATTAATCAAACAAGATACCACAATAAAGATCAAAGACGTGCGAGTCAGAAGAGGAGCAGAATGTGGAAAGGGTCATAAACTACTAACAGCAAAAATGGGCATTAATTGAAAACATAACAAGACCCCCTCTACAGAAGAACCGTTGAATACTATAAGAGAAAAACAATACAATATAGAACTACTTCAAGAACAATCAATAAGAGAACTATACCAACAACGTCTAGACCAAAAATTAATAGAATTTAGATACGGCAACATCGAAGAAATATACGAGCATATAAAGGCGAGTATAAAACAAGCAGCATTCGAAGCTCTTGGAGAAAAATAACATAACAAATAAACAGCACTATTATGAAATAAATGAACCAACAAAAAGAATAATTTAAGAAAAAAACAACTATACAGAAAATGGCTGACTACAAATAACGATGAAGTTTATAAAGAATATATAGAAAAAGATATAGAAGTGAAAAAACAAATAACACAACAAAAGAATGTAAAATGGGAAAGAACCTGCTTAAATATTGAAACATACATAGGAGGTACAAGAACTTCGGAGTCATGGAAAGTACTGAGAGAAAGTACTGGAAAAAATTAAATTGGGAAATATACAGGACAAAGAATGGAAGGACTTTTACAAGAAACTGTTAACAGAACAAAGACCACAATTCATTGGAAAAGAAAACAGGCGAAGACGAAGCAGATCCCCACAACAAGAAATAGAAATAATAGATAGGGAAATGAGAACGGCCATACAAGCAATAAAAAATAAGAAAGCACCGGGACCTGGAGGCATCTTACCTGAGCTTATAAAATACGGATCAAAAAACTAACACCGGATGATACAATGGATATTTCAGAAAGCCATAAATGAAGAACAGCTGATAAAGGAATGGAAGGAGGCATATATGACATCTATATTTAAGAAAGGAGATAGAAAACGATGCGAAAACTACAGAGCAATAAGCGTATTATCATCAATAGGACGATTATATGGGAAGATACTGCGAGATAGAGAAAGCGATAAATCGGGGAGGATCAGGCAGGCTTCACGACAGGAAGATCATGCATAGACCACATATACACACTGGAACAACTGTTGGAAAAGAAAAGAGCAAAAAATAGAGATATACATTTGGCATTTGTGGACCTGAGAAAGGCGTATTACTCTGTACCAAGGTCAGAACTATGGGAATCAATGTACAAATTAGAAATACAGACAGAACTCATAGAAGCTACAAAAGCTCTGTATAAAGAAAACAAAGTGTCCATTAAAATGGGAACAAGAATCATAGGATACTTCACCACAACAAAAAGGCTCCTGCAGGGTTGTTCCACATCTCCAACCCTATTCAAAATATACTTAGAGAAAGCCTTGACTAGATGGAAGAGAAAATGCGAAGGCATGGGAGTACCGATACGGAACGAATACCTAGATACGTTAAGCTTTGCAGACGATCAAGTAGTGATTGCACAAGACCAAGACAACCTCAGCTACATGATGAAGAAACTACAAGAAGAAGATAACAAGGCTAGCCTAGATATTAACCTCGCGAAAACAGAGTGCCCATCTACAAGTGAAGAAGAAATAGAATCTACAGATTGATGACAACGTAACAATCAAAGGAAAGGATAAATTCAAATACTTGGGGTTTATAATCACCAAACAGGCAACAACAGAGTAAGAAATTACACAAAGATTAGGACAAACAAGAACAGCAATCAGACAACTTAACTCAGTATGGTGGGATAGACACCTAAATATGAAGACAAAAACACAGATTTATAAAACAATAGTGCGAAGTATTATGACATATGGGGCTGAAAATTGGATCATAAACAAGAAAAACAGCAAGATAGTAGCAACAGAGATGGAATGCCTGCGAAGATGCTGCAGAATAACAAGAATGGATAGGAGAAGTAATGACGAAATAAAGCAAAAAACATCAATAGAAACAGACATACTAACATATATAGAACAAAAAAGACTTAAGTGGTATGGACATGTAAGAAGAACTAGCGACAGCAGATGGATAAAAAGAATACCCGAATGGAGCCCCATAGGAAGGAGGAAAAGAGGACGACCCCGAAAATCCTGGAGGAACGAAATAGATGACGTCATGAGTAAGAGAGGCCTAAACGATGGAGAATGGGACAACAGAGAGAGATGGAAACGGTTGAGCGAGGGAAGGCAGTGAATACGGTAGAATCCCTGAATATATATATATATATATATATATATATATATATATATATATATATATATATATATATATATATAAGTGTAATATCATACCCTTATTCATGTGAAGAGATAGCAGTTTGAATTCGTCTAAAAAGAGTTTATTATCGTTAAAATTCTACAATATAAATTATTAACAATAATAACATAACTAAAATAACTTAACAAATATACAAACCTAAAAAGAGAATCAAGAACAATGCTATTTCTTACGCCATTAAGTAATTTGACAATTGTACCATACAATTTACAATATGTCAATGTCAATAAAACTTAAACAGTCATACAACCTAAAACTTTAAATAACTAAAAATAACTAAGCCCTGCTGTTTTACTTAAAATAAACATAGGTTTACTTTTACATATATATATATACATATATATATATATATATATATATATATATATATATATACATTTGAAAAAAGTATATAATCAACGTCTTCAGCCGATCTCTCTATCGTTTCGATGTAGTCCCCTCATTACTCTCCAGTTAGGCCTCATTCTGGGCTAGCCGGTAACAATTTAGTTCAGCTGTTCTTTTTAAGTCGTCGTAAAATCTTTGTTACGGTCTTACTAAGCTTCTTGTTTCTCACCGTGGTCTCCATCTAGTCATATTTCCACTCTACATTTCTTGACTTATAGCCACATATCTGGTACAATTCCATTTTGAGAAACATCTTATATTATGCACTTTTGTCTGTTGCCTAATTTATTTGATAGTTTTTCTATTTTTTAAAGTTATTCCTAAAAGTTTTTTTTCTATAACTCTCTAATGTAATTGTAGCTTAGTTATTGTGTTGTTGTCCAACACCTATGCTTCAGAGTTATATGTCGTGATTGGTAGGATGGACTGGCCTCCTCCAGGGAGGATCGAATTTGGCAACTTGACCCTTCGTTACAGTCTCTAGCTATTCTCTTCTAAGATCGGTCGACTGCCAAGGAGGTGTGTTGCATTCACTATAATTCACATCATCTTCCTATCGCTTTCTCAGTCTTCCAATAGGCCTCTTCTCTTGAATTTCAATACTTTTTTTGAGAGCCTAGATCCATTGAAGACGCTGTAGGCGGACATACTGAAATAAAGGTGGTTCTTTATATATATATATATGTTATTGTGATATTTCAAGTCTTGGTGCGCCAAGCAATAATTAGCTAATTAATTTTTTTGATTAATTAAAATTATTTAAATGATATGATTATTACTCTATCACAATTTTAATTCTTTTATCTCAGGGTTAAATTCGTGCTTCAATATCTATGCTATTACATGTGAAAGATAAGGTCCAGAGAATACCGGAATAATAAAAAACACATATGATCTAACACTATATATTGAAATAAATAATGAAATAATTTACACTCAAAAGTTTTCAATAAACAAATCTCATATAAGGATTCTCAAAATTTTGTTCTCCGTACGTGAACAATCAAAAATTAATGGTACAAACAATATTAATTGAAATCTCAAAATCCCAAACTATTCTAACTCTCCTAATCCAAATATTTATATCCTTTCTAAATTACGTGTAAAAATTGTGTTATCAATAAAAGAAAAAACTGCAGAAAACAAAAATATCTCTCTCTGATGATGAGTGGTCCAAATCCTTGTTCCTTGTTGACTGTATTATCTCCTCTCAACCGCTCCCTATGTAATCAGCAATCTTACAACAGATTGTTGCAAGTATATCGTCCTTAATGATCTCCTTCAAAAGCACAAATCATTCAAATTATGATAGCCTTTCTCCTCTCGATACACTGAATCTCTCGTTGGCCCGAGTGATAAAATGACTCTTGGAATATCTTCTCTTTACGATAAACTGAATCTCTCGTTGGCCTGAACAGTGACTCTTGAAATATAAGTAGAAAAATATGACTTACAATATTTGGCTGCTATAGCTTCTGTCAGATACACTAACTCCACAAAAACTCACTAACATTCAACACTACTGCTTGCTACTTCTTCGGAATCGCCAGAGAACAAACAATGTTCTTCTCAAAGACTTGGAAACCAACTGCCTATATTTTCTCTCTCCTCAATCTAGCTAAACTTTCCTTATCCCACCTTTTTCAATCTCCGCCAATCAAAACTCGTCACAATTCCCCATTTTTTCATTTCGATAACAAACAAATTTTTACCTATAATTATAAATTTCCTAAAACTTATTTACAAATATTATTTTCTATAATTCTTAAAACTAACAAAAACCTCTTTCTAAAATATCTTCTATTGTCTTTAATCACTGCACTAATGTATTTGTAAAAACCCGTTTCAATTTGTCTTTTGTTTCACTTAAACTTATGCGGGTCAACTGAAGTATTACAAAGAAATAATTTATGTAAAGCTTACTTTTTGTTTAGTACAGATAATCCAAGAATTTAATAACTTTCCTTCTTAGAAATGTTTGTTGGTTATACTTTCTGAATTATTTTAATTTTTTGTTGAACTTTGAAATATTTTAAACAAACCAATATTTTCTTGATTTTACATATCATAACAATATATATATATATATATATATATATATATATATATATATATATATATATATATATATATATATATATATATATATATATATTATGTATTTCATAATTGTATCTGATTTGCCACCTGTTGTTCTCATTTATAGGGCCTAGTATTTTTCTCAGTACCTTTTTTTCAGAAATGTCTTTGCGATTTGCAGATTTTTGAGTCAATACCCAAGTTTCACATCCATAGCTCACTAATGGTCGGATTATGATCTTGTATATTCGCATCTTTGTTCTTTTATATACGTCTTGTAATTTAAATATCTAGTTCATAGCAAAGTATGCCATATTGGCTAGGAGGATTCTTCTGTTAAAATCTACATCGTCAATGTTGTCCTTTGTGATGTTGACTCCTTAATGGATAAATCTATCTACTTTTTCTAAGCTGCCAACTGTTAGTATTGCTCTCTCCAATCGGCTTTGTACTAGGATTTTAGTCTTTTTTGTGTTTATTTACATACCTATTTGGTTAACATGTGATTTAAGTTCCATATACGCATTTTTGCCTGTTGCTTGGGTTCTACTCATGATATTTATGTCATCTGCATATGCCGCCAGTGATTTACTGATAATTGTGTTGTTGCTATCTTCTTGATACTTTTAACGACATTTAAAATGTCACTTTCTGTACACAAGAAAAATTTGCACCTATGTCCACACGCAAAGTATTTTTATAAAAGTTGTTAAGTGTTAAATCAGGATTCATAGTAGGAACACAATTTGTACCTGGCCAAATTATTAGGCTAAGCAATAAAAATTTGCATTTTTTAAATTAATAATTTTTATCAACAGGAATGTTATTATTTTTTCGCATAGCAACATTTAATATAATATGGTAACATTATTGTACTATTTTAAAGTTGGCAACACCGCCCTATCCGCCATTTCTAGACAGCATTGTGTCCTGTCAACTAGTGTGCATTTTATAACCTCAAATACTGTCTGTGAATATTTGAATTCTAAACGGTTTTGACCTAAAATTTTATTGCAGAGGGGAGTGATTTATCCTTTTTTTTTATTATTTTTTAGATTAAAAACATACGCAGTGAAGTTATTGTTATAATTAAGGGTATTATACATTTTTTGATGGGGAAAAACGCTGGTCTGTCACCAAAACGTGTAGGCCAGGTATTTGGACTCATAAAAGCTGGACAAATGCCTCAAAATGAAATAGCAACAATGGTAGGAGTATCAAGAAGTTCTGTAAGGAATATAAAACAGAAAATTGCGTCAGGAGTCAGTTTGTGTCTAATGCGTAAGGCTCACAGCGGAAGACATCGTGTGACTATTTAACTTATAGCCACATATCTGGCACAACAGTTCCGTTTTAAGAAAAATACTTCTTGTATTATGCACTTTTGTGTGTTGCCTAATCAAATGAAATAGTTTTTATATTTTTTAAAGATATTCCTAAAATTTTGTTTTCTATAATTCTTTGATGTAACTGTAGTTTAGTTATTGTGTTCTTGTCCAACACCTATGCTTCAGAGCTATAGGTCGTGATTGGTAGGATAATTGTACCCTGGCCTCCTCCAAGGCTCGAATTTGGCAACGTTTCCATTCGTTACAGTCTTTAGCCATTCTCTTCTAAGATCTATCGACTGCCAAGGAGGTGTGTTGCATTATCATTCACATCATCTTCCTACCACTTTCTCAATCTTCCAATATGCCTCTTCTCTTGAATTTCAATACCTTTTTTAAAAGACTACATTCTTTCATACTAAACCCATGGCCTGTCCATTGAAGACGCTGTAGGCGGACATACTGAAATAAAGGTGGTTCTTTATATATCTATATATATATATATATATATATATATATATATATATATATATATATATATATTATATATATACATATATATATATACATATATATATATATATATATATATATATATATATATATATATATATATATATATATATATTATATCAATGGTATTCCGGGTTTGACTCCGCGTTAAATGTTGTTGGTTTTGATAAAAACCATTTTGACGACGTTTCGGCAAGATCTCACTTGCCATTGTCAAGGATTTGTAGGTTTTTTGTATGAAATGAAGGATCTGATAGATTTATTACTCTATTTTTCATCTGTTTGATTAAGTTGACTTTGGTAGAATTATTATGGTATGAGTGGTAGTTAAGGTATCTACCAGAATGGGTCGGTTTTTGATAATGATTAAAATAGATTGGTATCAATCTGAGTAGTTCTTCTACCACTGATGTGCCATCACAAAATCTAATGTAGACAATAAAATGAGCATATTGGGAAAGTTAGGTCGCAAATGGTAAAAGGTTGAGAAACACTGACATATGGTATAAAAAAGACCGCCGATTGTATATGCATAGACTGTTGTATGCAAGATGACACAGAAAATTGCATTTTCGCCTGCACTAGGTTCCATAGAGAACAGAACACTTTAACATCAAGGCTAGCAGAATTGTCCACACACAATTTTATGCGAAAAGCAATGCAAAATAAAGATATCTTTAATTTTACAGTCGACCCAATAAGGGAAATCATTAAAAGTGAGGAGAAGCTAGAAAGAGCAAAACAGGAACACGGTAGGTATATTTTACTTTATTGGAATTTATTCATAGTGCGATCAGAGAACTCATAAATCCCAGTCGCAGGACGGAATAGGCGGCACCTATAATACAATCTGTTCTTTAAATATATTTTGCACGAGGTTTATATGACTGTTTAAGAGGCGAGTTTTAGTTGGTAGGCAGAAAGTCATGGGATCATCCACCGGCAGGACCTTCGTTAAGAGGGAAATGCGCGATAATGAACCAACAATAAATAATCCAACAAACGCTAGCTCTAGAATATAATAAAAAACAACAACTAATGTATATGTAGCTGAAAGGAATAAGAATTCTTAAACATAATTAAAAGGAAAAAATAAAACAGAAAAATAAGACAAATTGAGAGAAAAAAACAAATGAAAGGAAAGAAAAAGAGGTGAAAATAAATCTTT